>NW_026728149.1:0-300000 GCF_030684315.1 Stegostoma tigrinum
GGGTGGGGGGGGAGGAGGGGTGGGGGGGAGGAGGGGGTGGGGGGGAGGAGGGGGTGGGGGGGAAAGGAGGAGGGGGTGGGGGGGAAAGGAGGAGGGGGTGGGGGGGAAAGGAGGAGGGGGTGGGGGGGGGAAGGAGGAGGGGGTGGGGGGGGAAGGAGGAGGGGGTGGGGGGGAAAGGAGGAGGGGGTGGGGGGGGGGGAAGAGCAGGGGGTGGGGAGGGGGGGGGGAAGAGCAGGGGGTGGGGGGGGAGAAGAGCAGGGGGTGGGGGGGGAGAAGAGCAGGGGTGGGGGGGGGGAAGGAGCAGGGGGTGGGGGGGGGGAAGGAGCAGGGGGTGGGGGGGGGAAGGAGCAGGGGGTGGGGGGGAAGGAGCAGGGGTGGGGGGGGAAGGAGCAGGGGGTGGGGGGGGAAAGGAGCAGGGGGTGGGGGGGGAAAGGAGCAGGGGGTGGGGGGGAAAGGAGCAGGGGGTGGGGGGGAAAGGAGCAGGGGGTGGGGGGGGGAAAGGAGCAGGGGGTGGGGGGGGGAAAGGAGCAGGGGGTGGGGGGGGAAAGGAGCAGGGGGTGGGGGGGGAAAGGAGCAGGGGGTGGGGGGGGAAAGGAGCAGGGGGTGGGGGGGGAAAGGAGCAGGGGGTGGGGGGGAAAGGAGCAGGGGGTGGGGGGGGAAAGGAGGAGGAGGGTGGGGGGGGAAAGGAGGAGGAGGGTGGGGGGGGAAAGGAGGAGGAGGGTGGGGGGGGAAAGGAGGAGGAGGGTGGGGGGGGAAAGGAGGAGGAGGGTGGGGGGGGGTGTACTTTTAAATTCCAATTTTCCTTGGGTATTATTGGAGAGGTGAGCCTTTTTGCAAGCACGGAAAGTCTCCACCAGTTTATGCTAAAACTTGAGGAACTGTAAGTTTCACAAATATGTTCCTATTAAACACTCATTCCTATTGAAGCAGTATTAAGCTAAATTTGTTCAACTAGACAGCAGAAATGGTCAATATTTTAAAAGCAAGTAAGTACTTTGAAGAGGAGTCACTCTTCGAACTAAATTCCATCTTGGTGTATGAGAGTCCATAGGTTCCTCACGCTCAACGAACCATTCAAACTGTCATGCAATTACTGAAACACACAGACAAAAAACATGAATGTTCACAGTCACCAAGATTTTGACAGTGATTTGGAATTTGTATTCAATACCTGCTGGGGGAAATCTGTTTCAATCTGGATCGTACTCACTTATCACCATCCCACCGACCTTCCCCAGCACCTCCTCCCTCTCCACGCTATTTGTTTCTGAGCTCCCTTCCACCCTCCATTTTGGAGGAAGGGTCCTAACCCAAAAGCTCAACTTTCTTGAGCCTCTGATGCTGCCTGCCCTGTTGTGTTCCTCCAGCTCTACAATGTGTTATCTCAGACACTAACATTGGCAGTTCTGACTATCCGAATAGCTCATTCTCACCTTGTCACAAGTGATTTATACTCATTATCTTTTCAGATGACGCACTTACATGTATATACATAAATATACATATTGCACTTTTATGCCTGAACCACTAACCTAGAGGATATTTTAAAATATTCTCTTCAAATCTGCATGCAAGAGAAATCATCAAGGTCATAATTTTCATTTTAGAAATCACTTCAACGTTCAAAGTACTCAGTCAGTGTCCCATTTCCTTGACCAGTCAATTTGTTGCGAATATTTCTTGCAAGAGGAAACTATAACAGCAATTATATTTTATCATCAAATTCTTCATTGCATCACCAATATTTCCTTGTCTGTTTGAAACGTAAGATAATGAAATAATCATGGACAGATTGGCCAACAATGTAATTTCATGTGTGTTATGGCAACTGAAAATCACCACCATTGAAGAGTGTTCTTTCAAATGTTGTTATCATACAAGAGCACTTTTGGAGATGCAGTGATGAATATAATTCCTGAGATGCAAATAATATATGCTTAATTAATTCCAAAGAATAACTTTACAATTAAAAAGAAGCGAAGAATCTCTTTACATCATCATGCTTGTCAGATTGCTACCAGTCAATGGAAATCGTTCAGAACAATTGTTTATTTCCAGATGAAAAGGAAGGGTGCACATTTCATTTTTACATCTCATCCAAGACAGAAAAAAAAAACACCTTTACCAATGCATTGTCAAACAATAAGACTCACTAAAAATGTCATTTGGCACATTGAATTTCCTCCACCATTCGGTGAAATCATGGTTGGTCTCATTGCATTTATTATGAGGCAACATTTCCACCAAACCCTCCTTATACCTCATACATTCCAATCCAAGTAACATCCTGGTAAATCTCTGTTTCTGTGTCATGCCTTGTCTTTCTAATATTTTTGAATCATCTACTAATTTAGCCACAGCACATTCACCTCTTTCCTCCAAGTCGTTAATAAACAAGCTCAAGAGCTGTGGTTCCTTCAGCGCGACCTCATTTCTTACTGACAAGCCAACCCTGACATCTCTGTCCATTCGCCTGTTCTTTCTCGAGGGCATGTATCATTGGATATTTAGTTGCCAAAACGTATCCCCTAACAACCACCTCTCTGTGACACCCAGAACAATGTATCTGTCAATTTCAATCTGCACCACAAACTCATTCACTTTGTTTCATACACTCCCTGCAATTAAATACAAGACCTTCAGTCTGGCATTTCCAGGGTGGCCACTCTTCTTGTTTGCTGCACCTGAAAGGAGACTCCTGACCATTTCCATACTTTTTGTCCTATGACTTGCTCTGGAAACTTTGCTGAGCACTTAGCAGCTTCTAACTTTTTCCATAATTTTCCATGCAACTGAACTCACCCACTCCACACTTTTTACTTGAATGCCCTACCCCCAGACCTAGCTATGTCTTTTCTACCTAGAATACACCACCTCCCACCCACCCTCCTGCAAAAATTCCATCCCCTATTCCCAATTCCTCCGCCTCATCTGCTCCCACGATAAGACATTCCACTCCCGCACATCTCAGATGTCCAAGTTCTTTAAGGACCGCAACTTTCCCCCCACAGTGATCGAGAACGCCCTTGACCGCGTCTCCCATATTTCCCGCAACACATCCCTCACACCCCGCCCCCGCCACAACCGCCCCAAGAGGATCCCCCTCGTTCTCACACACCACCCTACCAACCTCCGGATACAACGCATTATCCTCCGACACTTCCGCCATTTACAATCCGACCCCACCACCCAAGACATTTTTCCATCCCCTCCCCTGTCAGCTTTCCGGAGAGACCACTCTCTCCGTGACTCCCTTGTTCGCTCCACACTGCACTCCAACCCCACCACACCCGGCACCTTCCCCTGCAACCGCAGAAAATGCTGCACTTGTCCCCACACCTCCTCCCTCACCCCCATCCCAGGCCCCAAGATGACATTCCACATTAAGCAGAGGTTCACCTGCACATCTGCCAATGTGGTATACTGCATCCACTGTACCCGGTGCGGCTTCCTCTACATTGGGGAAACCAAGCGGAGGCTTGGGGACCGCTTTGCAGAACACCTCCGCTCAGTTCGCAACAAACAACTGCACCTCCCAGTCGCAAACCATTTCCACTCCCCCTCCCATTCTCTTGATGACATGTCCATCATGGGCCTCCTGCAGTGCCACAATGATGCCACCCGAAGGTTGCAGGAACAGCAACTCATATTCCGCCTGGGAACCCTGCAGCCATATGGTATCAATGTGGACTTCACCAGTTTCAAAATCTTCCCTTCCCCCACGGCATCCCTAAACCAGCCCAGTTCGTCCCCTCCCCCCACTGCACCACACAACCAGCCCAGCTCTTCCCCTCCCCACCCACTGCATCCCAAAACCAGTCCAACCTGTCTCTGCCTCCCTAACCGGTTCTTCCTCTCACCCATCCCTTCCTCCCACCCCAAGCCGCACCCCCAGCTACCTACTAACCTCATCCCACCTCCTTGACCTGTCCGTCTTCCCTGGACTGACCTATCCCCTCCCTCCCTCCCCACCTACACTCTCTCCACCTATCTTCTTTACTCTCCATCTTCGGTCCTCCTCCCCCTCTCTCCCTATTTATTCCAGTTCCCTGTCCCCATCCCCCTCTCTGATGAAGGGTCTAGGCCCGAAACGTCAGCTTTTGTGCTCCTGAGATGCTGCTTGGCCTGCTGTGTTCATCCAGCCTCACATTTTATTATCTATGTCTTTTGCCAGGACACTTGTCCCAAAATGATTCTGATCGAGTCTGTACCACCGGAACAACTCCCTCCTTCCCCAAAGCGATGCCCATGTCCCATGAATTCAAACACATTTCTGCAATGCCACCATTTGAACAATGCATTTACATCTTTAATTTTGTTCACACCGTGCCAAATTGCTCAGATAAGAATCCAGAGATTATAACCTTTCAGGTTCTGCTTTCTCATTCAGCACCTCGGTGCTCATAATCCCTCAGCAGAACCTCTTTCCTCTTTCTTCCATATCAATGGTACATGTGTGTACCACGATAGCTGGATTTCTACTCCTCCCACTTCAAGTTCCTTTGTTGCCGAGATGGAATATCCTGAACCTGGGCACCAGGCAGGCAACACTACTTTCGAGACTCTCGATCCTAGTCACAACGAACAGTGTTCATTCCCCTAACTACACTGCCTCTGATTATAACTACATAGAACATAGAAAAGCACAGCATAGTGCAGGCCCTTCAGCCCACGATGTTGTGCCATGGAATATTCCTAATCCAAAAATAAAATAACCTAACCTACATTCCCCTCAATTCACTGCTGTCCATGTGCATGTCCAGGAGTTGCTTAAATGTCACTACCGACTCCGCTTCCACGACTACCACTGGTAAACTATTCCATGCGCTCACAACTCTCTGGGTGAAGAACCTCCCTCTGACGTCTCCTCTATACCTTCCTCCGACCACCTTAAAACTATGACCCCTCGAGGCAGGCAAACCTGCCCTGGGGAAAAGTCTCTGCCTATCGACTCTATCCATGCCTCTCATTATCTTGTGATCAGGTCACCTCTCTTCCTCCTTCTCTCCAGAGAGAAAAGTCCAAGCTCAGTCAACCTCTCCTCGTAAGACAAGCCCTCCAGTCCAGGCAGCTCCTGGAAAGCCTCCTTTGCATCCTCTCCAAAGCCTCCACATCTTTCCTATAACAGGACGACCAGAACTGGACACAATAATCCAAGTGTGGTCTCACCAGGGTTTTGTACAGCTGCAGCATAACCTCACGGCTCTTAAACTCGATCCCCCTGTTAACGAAAGCCAAAACACCATATGCCTTCTTAACAACCTTATCCACTTGTGTGGCAACTTTGAGGGAGCTATGCACTTGAACACCAAGATCCCGCTGTTTCTCCACAGTGCCGAGAATCCTGCCTTTAATCCTATATTCAGCATTTAAGTTCAACCTTCCAAAATGCATCACTTTGCATTTATACAGGGTGAACTCCATCTGCCATTTCTCAGCCCAGCTCTGCATACTGTCAATGTCTCGCTGAAGCCTGCAATCGCCCTCAATACTATCAACGGCACCTCCAACCTTTGTGTCATCAGTAAACATAGTCACCCACCCCTCAACCTCCTCGTCCAAGTCATTCATAAAAACTACAATCAGCAGAGGCCCAAGAACAGAGCCTTGCGGGACACCACTCAGCACTGACCTCCAGGCAGAATACTTACTATCTACAGCCACTCTCTGCCTCCTGTCAGCCAACCAATTCTGAATCCAGACAGCTAAATCACCCTGTATCCCATACCTCCTGGCTTTATGAATGAGCCTGCCATGGGGAACCTGATCAAATGCCTCGCTCAAGTCCATGTACACCACATCCACTGCTCGACCCTCGTCAACCTGTCTCGTGACTTCCTCAAAGAACGCAATAAGATTTGTAAGGCATGACCTGCCCCTCACAAAGCCATGCTGACTCCCTTTCATCATGCTATGCTTTTCCAAATAGTCATCAATCCTATCCCTCAGAATTCTCTCCAAAATCTTGTTGACCGCAGACCTAAGACTGACGACTGACTGGTCTGTAATTTGCAAGGATTTCCCTATTCCCTTTCTTGCAAAAAGGAACAACATTTGCCTCCTTCCAATCTTCCGATACGACTCCCATGGAGAACGAGCAAGCAAAGATCTTCGCCAGCGGCTTAGCAACCTCCTTTCTCGCTTTCCGGAGCAACTTAGGATAAATCTGATCTGGCCCTGGGGACTTATCAATCTTAATGTTTGCCAAAATTCCAGCACATCAACTTCCTCAATCTTGATCTGTTCAAGCCTGTTTTCCTGCTCCTCAAAGTTCTCATTCACAACAACGTCCCTTTCCTTAGTGAAAACCGAAGCAAAAAACTCATTTTGGGCTTCCACTATCTGCTCAGACTCCACGCACAAGTTCCCTATGCTATCCCTGATCAGCCCTACCTTCTCCCTGATCATTCTCTTATTCCTCACGTATGAGTAAAATGCCTTCGGGTTCGCCCTAATCCTTCCTGCCAAGACTTTTTCCTGCCCCCTCCTGGCCCTCCTCAGTCCACTTTTGAGCTCCTTCCGAGCAAGCCTGTAATCCTCTAAAGCTGTGCTGGACCCTTGCTTCCTCCACCTTACGAACGCTGCCTTTTGCTTTTTGACAAGAAGCACCTCTGTACCCGTCATCCAAGGTTCTTTAATCTTACCCCTTCTTACCTGTCTCAGAGGAACAAATTTATACATCACTCGCAACAACTGCTCCTTAAACCGCCTCCACATGTCTGCTGTGCCCTTTCTGTGGAACAATTGCTCCCAATCTCTACTTCCCAACTCCTGTCTGATAGCGTCATAGTTTCCTTTTCCCCCGTTAAATATCTTCCCCTGGTAACTGCTCCTTTCCCTTTCCATGGCTATGGTAAATGTCAGGCTGTTGTGGTCACTGTCGCCAAAGTGTTCTCCCACCACGAGATCTGACACCTGTCCTGGCTCATTGCCGAGCACCAAATCCAAAATGGCCTCCCCCATCGTTGGCCTGTCCACATACTGAGTAAGGAAACCCTCCTGAACACACCTGACAAAAACGGCTCCATCCAAACCATCTGCACGAAGGAGGTTCCAATCTACATCGGGAAAGTTGAAGTCACTCATAACAACAACCCTGCTACGTTTGCACTTTTCAACAATAGGCCAGCCAGTGAGTTCTTCGATCTCCCTACTGTGATTTGGGGGTCTGTAGAACACCCCCAGTGAGGTGGCTGCTCCCTTGCTGTTCCTAACTTCCACCCATACTGACTCAGTCGATAACCCTTCCTCGGCAACCTCAGTCCATACCACCTCAAAAGACGAGTCCTCCTCAAAAGTTCTTTCAGCCACCGTTATACGGTCATAGAACATAGATCATTACAGCACAGCACAGGTCCTTTGGCCCTCGATGTTGTGACGACCTGTCATACCGATCTGAAACCCATCTAACCTACACTATTCCATGTACGTCCATATGCTTATCCAATGATGACTTAAATGTACCTGAAGTTGGCAAATCTATTACCGTTGCATGCAAAGCATTCCATTCCCTTACTACTCTCTGAGTAAAGAAACTACCTCTGACGTCTGTCCTATATCTTTCGCCCCTCAATTTAAAGCTGTGCCCCCTCGTGCTCACCGTCACCATCCTAGGAAAAACGCTCTCATATCCACCCTATCTAACCCTCTGATTATTTTATATGTTTCAATTGTCACCTCTCAACCTTCTTCTCTCTCACAAAAACATCCTCAGGTCCCTCAGCCTTTCCTCCATACCAGGCAACATCCTAGTAAATCTCCTCTGCACCCTTTCCAAAGCTTCCACATCCTTCTTATAATGCAGCGACCAGAACTGTACAAAATACTCCAAGTGCGGCCGCACCAGAGTTTTGTACAGCTTCACCATAAGCTCTTGGTTCCGGAACTCGATCCCTCTGTCAATAAAAGGTAAAACACTGTATTCCTTCTTAACAGCCCTGTCAACCTGGGTGGCAACTTTCAAGGATCTGTGTACATGGACACCAAAATCTCTCTGCTCATCTGCAATACAAAGAATCTTACCATTAGCCCAGAACTTTGCCTTTCGGTTACTCCTACCAAAGTGCATCACCTCACACTTGTCTGCATCAAACACCATTTGCCACCTCTCAGCCCAGCTCTGCAGCTTATCTATGTCTCTCTGCAACCTACAGCATCCTTCGTCACTATCCACAACTCCACCGACCTTCGTGTCGTCTGCAAATTTACTAACCCATCCTTCTGTGCCCTCATCCAGGTCATTTAAAAAAATGACAAACAGCGGTGGACCCTACACCGCCCCTTGCGGTACACCACTAGTAACTGGTCTCCAGGATGAACATTTCTCACCAACTGCAACCCTCTGTCTTCTTTCAGCAAGCCAATTTCCGATCCAAACTGCTATATCTCCCACAATCCCATTCCTCTGCATTTTGTAAAATAGCCTACTGTGGGGAACCTTATCAAACGCCTTGCTGAAATCCATATACACGACATCAACCGGTTTACTCTGATCTGTCTTTCACCAACAAAGCCACACCTCCCCCTCTTTTACCACCTTCCCTTACCTTAATGAAAGATCTAAACCCTGGAACCTGCAACATCCATTCCTGACCCTGCTCCATCCATGTCTCTGAAATGGCCACAACATCGAAGTCGGTGACTTGGGAGCAGGTCAGGACTGCAGAGTCATGCTGCTGTGAGCGGGTCAGGGCTGGAGGGGCAAGTCGCTGTGAGCAGGTCAGGACTGCAGGGGCATGTCGCTGGGAGCGGGTCAGGACTGCAAGGGCATGTTGCTGGGAGCGGGTCATGGCTGCAGAGGCAAGTCGCTGTGAGCGGGTCAGGACAGAGGGGGCAAATCACTGTGAGCGGGTCAGGACACAGGGGGCAAATCGCTGTTAGTGGGTCAGGGCTGCAGGTGAAATTTGTTCAGGTGAATTCAAATATGAAATTACACGAAAGACAGCAAGGAATTTGAAGCATCAAGAGGAAAGGGATTTGGAATAGAGCATTAGTTCGTGGGGATGGAGCAGCGCTTGGAATATTGCCTTCAGTTTTGGTCGCTTCATTATAGGGAGGATGTGGAAGCTTTACAGGGGGTGTAGAGGAGATTTAGCAGGATGCTGCATGGAATGGACGGCACGTCTTATGAGGTAGGGTTGAGGGGGCGAGGACTTTTTTCATTGGAGCAAAGAAGAATGATAGGTGACTTGGTAGAGGTATGCAAGATGATGAGAGGCATAGCTGGAGTGGATAGTCAGAGATTTTTTCCCAGAGCAGAAATGACTATTACGAGGGGGAGAAATTTTAAGGTGACTGGAGGAAGGAATAGGGGAGATGTCAGAGGTAGGTTCTTTACACAGAGAGTGTGTGGAATGCAATGCTGGCAGTGGGAGTGGAGTCAGATACATTTAGAGACTCTTAAGCGACTCTTGGATAGGCACATGAAGGATAGTAAAATGAAGGGTATGCAGGGTAGTTTGATCTGAGTGGGATAATAGGTCGGCACAACATTGCGGGCTGAAGGCCTGTACTGTTCTTTGTTCTCTGTTCAGCCAAAGGTTCTTTTCTTTTGAGGAGAGGGTAATTGATTGTAGTTTTTAAAGACAGAACTGGAGGACAGAGAAAGATATCAAGGAAGGTTGCACGTTAGTGACAGTATCAACAAGTCCACAGCAGATGCACTCTGAGTAACTACACTGCTTTCAAGGCGAGAGGACCAATGATATCAGTTAAGCCCCCCTTGTTTTTGTATTGTGTACTTCTGATATATGCGCAAATGGACAACCTCACTCTCCTGCTAAGCTGCAGAATGAATAATGCGGCAATATTTGTCAACCCCCAAATGGGCATTGATACATTAGTAAATCTCACATCAATAAACTTACATCTCAAGGTTCTCACCTTCTAGGACTGTTTGTAGTGGTAAATAACCCAAGCAAGGATGTTTGGCAAAGTATTTCTTTGATCTGAAGTTATTTTTCAGCACCTTGGTGAAATCACACACATCTTCACCTGATGTGGTCTAAAAATGTAATATAAATCAAATTTAGTAAAGAATTAATAATGAAACAATCTACTCAACTCACTCTATAATCCACGCTATCCCTGTTAAATGTCTTTGAGGATGTAAAATTAAAGAGTCCAGGCGGAATATGAGTTGCTGTTCCTGCAACCTACGGGTGGCATCATTGTGGCACTGCAGGAGGCCCATGATGGACATGTCATCAAAAGAATGGGAGGGGGAGTGGAAGTGGTTTGCGACTGGGAGGTGCAGTTGTCTGTTGCGATTCATTGTGGCACTGCAGGAGGGAACCTGGGAACCCTGCTGCCTAATGGTATCAATGTGGACTTCACCAGTTTCAAAATCACCCCTTCCGCCACCGCATCCCTAAACCAGCCCAGTTCGTCCCCTCCCCCCACTGCACCACACAACCAGCCCAGCTCTTCCCCCCCCACCCACTGCATCCCAAAACCAGTCCAACCTGTCTCTGCCTCCCTCACCTGTTCTTCCTCTCACCCATCCCTTCCTCCCACCCCAAGCCGCACCCCCATCTACCTACTAACCTCATCCCACCTCCTTTGCCTGTCCGTCTTCCCTGGACTGACCTATCCCCTCACTACCTGCCCACCTATACTCTCTCCACCTATCTTCTTTTCTCTCCATCTTCAGTCCGCCTCCCCCTCTCTCCCTATTTATTCCAGAACCCTCACCCCATCCCCCTCTCTGATGAAGGGTCTAGGCCCGAAACATCAGCTTTTGTGCTCCTGAGATGCTGCTTGGCCTGCTGTGTTCATCCAGCCTCACATTTTATTATCTTGGATTCTCCAGCATCTGCAGTTCCCATTATCCTTGAAGGTGGCAGGACAGGTTAACACGATGATTAAGAATGCGTGCTGAGAACTTGCCTTTATCAGTCATGGCACAGATGGTTTCAGCTGGAAGGTTAAGTTGGAATTGTATAGAACTTTGGTTAGGCCAAAGTTGGAATACTGTATGCAGTTCTCATCACCATGCTGTTGGAAGGATGTGATTGAATTGGAGAGGGTGCAGAGATTATTCACTCGGATATTGCCTGGGGCGGAGCACTTCAGCTATGAAGACTGGCTGGATAAGCTCAGTTTGTCATCTTTAGAGCAGAGAAGGCTGAGGAGGGACGTGACTGAGGTGCAGAAGATTAGGAGGGGCAAGGTTAGCAAGCAGCTGTATCCTTAGTTGAAGGGTCAATAACACGGAGACACAATTATGAGGTGAAGGGCAGGAGATGTAGAGGGGATTTGAGGAAAAATATTTTTACCCAGAGGGTGGTGGTAATCTGGAATGCACTACCCAGAAGGGTCGTTGAGACAAGAGAGCTCACAACTTGTAGAAAAGTACTGGGATGAGCACATGAAATTAAAGGTTCTTCTCCAAGTGCTGCAAAGTGGGATTAGTGCAGTTAGGTTTGCATAGACTTGATTGGCTGAAGGGCCTTCTGTAGGCCCTATTCCCAAATTCAAATCATGTATCTATCTCCAAAAATCAGTGTCCTAATACTTGGGAAACTGCTAATAGCGATCTTCTCATCTATTTATCATAACTTGCTGCTTCTGTCCTTCAGCCATCTTTTTTAACCAAATTTGATAGTGACCTATATATTCCATGAATCTCAATTTTATAAATCAGTCTTTTATGTGCACCTTCCCCTCATCCTTATCTAGGAAAGATTGCACTGCTTCATGAAGGCAGGCAAAAGTAATTCAGCATTACAGCCATACTCTGGTAGTATAATGACAGCATCAGTGACAGTACAATAAGTGCCTTATATCAATTGTTTCAAAACTGGGTTCTACAGTAGAGAGGTAATTGGAGATCTACAAACCAAATCATCTGTCATAACTACAGATTAAATATATTGGAAAAAAGCATACTAACTAACGCGAGCTTCAATGGTGATAAATTAAATGTAACTAATTGGAACAGTAATATTCCTCATCCAACCTTGCTAAGCACTGCCTTTCTGCACTGATAGGCTGGAAAGCTGCAGTCAAGAAAAGATATTCACTATTTATCATCAAGTCGAAACAATTCTGGAATGCTTTTATCTATCATGCATGTTTAATTATTGCAGTTTGAAACTCTCAACTACATGTAAATCATGAATATGTGATGTGAAAAATATACAAAAGGATCCAGCCCTTTTCTTGATTTATCAGGCTAACAATAGAAGAGCATTTGGATAAAGTGGATATACATTATGAGTGCCCGTATCAAACACCAGTCCAGGGACTAACAGATATCACAGTTGGAAGCAAATACACACATCGGGGCAGCACAGTGGCTCAGCGGGTTAGCACTGCAGCCTCACAGCACCTAGTACCCGGGTTCGATTCCAGCCTCAAGTAACTGTCTGTGTGGAGTTTGCACATTCTCCCCGTGTCTGCGTGGGTTTCCTCCGGGTGCTCCGGTTTCCTCCCACGGTCCAAAGATGCGCTGACTTGGTGGATTGGGCATGCTAAATTTCCCATGGTGTTCAGGGTGGTGTGTCGGTGATAGGGGGATGGGTCTGGGTGGGATGCTGCAAGGGCCGGTGTGGACTTCTTAGGCTGAAGCGCCTGTTTCCACACTGTAGGGAATCTAATCTCATCTCCATGATAAGCGTCAGGAAGGAGCTTTTTAAAAAGATGATTAGAACACTTCTTTACACGTAGCCCTTTGTATTATGAATGTGCAATTAATAATAGATAGGTTAGTGATTGCTATTAATATGTAGGCATTCAATCAAAAAGGTTTGAGAACGATTGCCTACCTTAAAAGGTTAAACACTGGAAGGGGCTCACATTTAGAAGGTAGAAGGAACTATGCAAAACCCATCAGATACTTAGAGAATCACCAAGCAATACAAAATATACACTGCTCCTCAAACGGATTCAAAGAGGAAATTGGTTAATATGTTAAAGCATGTACAGTCATAGCAACAAGGAGCAGGAATAGCAAGGACAGGATTTGCTGCCCATCCATAGTTCCTCCAAATTGTTTGACTATTTCAGAGTGCAGTTAAGTGTCAACCACATTATTGTGGATCTGGAGTCATATGGAGGTGAGATCAAATAAGAATGGCAGAGCTCCTTTCTTAAAGAACATAAGTGAATGAGTGAAGTTTTTATAACGGTGAATAGTTTAACAGTGATGGTGTAACCGTCACTGAGACCAGCTTTGTTTATGATTATATCAATTTGAGCATGTGTTGGATAACTGGCCCCCTCAAGCCTGCTTCACCATTCAATAAGGTCGTGGCTGACTTGACTGCAATGTCGGCTCCACATTCCTACCTACCCCCAAAATTATATTGAACTGAATTCAAATTCCATCAGCTGTTACAGTGGAACTTCAGCCTATACTCTACAGCATTGTCCCAGGCCTCCGGATTACTAATCCTGTGACATTAATAGTGCTTCACTGACTACCCCAGCATGTCAATCCCCGTTCTGAGCATACTTCTTGGCTGAGGCGCCACATTTTCTGGAGTACAGAATTACAAAGTTCACCTCTCTGTGAGTGAAGAGGTTCCTCATCTATCGCTGTTGTTACATTTTATTCTGAGATTGATCTCAGGTTCTACAGCCTGATCTCTTAATTCAAATTACAATAACTTGGCTTTTCAAACGCCCTGTCACATTATCCTTGCCAAGAGATTGAATGTTAATGTTATATATACAGCAGAACAAATGTCCATGTTGATTTTTCTTCATTTAAGTGCCGTCACCAATCTTATAGTCACCATTCTTATACAAGTGCATTTTGTCATGGGAGAGGTTGAAGGAGCAAAATCGGACCTTCATTTCTTCCCCACCCCAGCCTCAAAAAGTTTTGTCTTCATTTCAAATTTTTCACATCCAATGGATAATTCTGTACCTTTCTGGTCGCTTCAAGAAGTGCATCCTACCCAAATTGTCCCGAGCGTCTCATCTTAAAAATGAGATTATCTTTTGATATCCTCACTGTCGAACTAATCCATTATATACTTAACATAGGATTCAGGTCAAGTTTTTTTTCCCCCCCACTGTTTGTTTAACTTCCTGGCCAATGCCCCACGATTTCTCAAGAAACTATTAGTCTCTCTCTCTGTATCAGAACATTCTTCAAAAAACTAATACTTTCTCCAAATCTTGATATAACAACTGGCCAGTTTCGGTGCGAGATGAGTTCCACAGCGCAAACTCATACTTGAACCTTTTAGCCATATAAATCATTTGACAAGCAGATTCTAGGGAGTCAATCTGCAGGATCAAGTGACATCTGAAATGCTGTACATTTACTGCAAACAGTCAAGTTCAGTTTTGCTGGCTTCCACAAATCTTTGATAGCATGGCCGTGGGTGTGAATCACCGAGGTCTGGCCAAATCAGTAAAATCCCACTCCTTTTCTCATCTGAACACTGCCCCAGAGCAATATCATGTGAATGCACTGCACTTTCCACATACATGGTGGCAATGCCCAGGTCTATCTCACCACCCCCTCATGCATTTCTTCCACTGTCTCTACATAACCGGACAGTTTCCATCTATTAAATCTGGTACAGAACGAAGCCATTATCTTTGGTCCTTGAAAGGACGTCTGCTTGCTAGCTACTGGTTTTCGTTGTACCCTTTGTTATTTTGACCCAGAGTTTAAATTCCGGCCACATAGGCTTGATGTCACAAAGTCTACTTATTTTCACATCCACAACATTTGGCCCCAGGTAAGTCCGTTAGTTTTGAAACCCGACCGCATTGATTAACTCTGAACATGACCATTCTTATGAATATCAAGTTGGCCTCCCAAGTTCTCCTTTTCTTTAACATGGCATCATTTCAAAGTCCATTGACTCTGTCTTAACACGCACCAAGTTCCATTCACCCAACTTTCTCTGCGCACTCTGATCTACAATGGCTCACAGTTAAGCAGTGCCTTGGTTTTCACATTGCTGTCCTGGCTTTCATATCCCTCCCTGACCTGGCAACACCCATGCACATCCCCTGACAATGTCGAACTCATAGCCCCTCTAGGCACATTTACGCCTTTCATTCCAGCCTCTCAACACAATTTGTGCTGTTCCATCATCGACAGCCTGACATTCAACTTCTTGGAGCCTAAGCTTTATAGAATTACCTTGCTGAACCTCTGCATCATTCTTTCCTCCTTCAAAACAGTCCTTAAAATCTACCTCTTTGATGAGGTTTTAATCATCTACCTTCGGATCTCTTTCAGTACTCAGTATCAAATTTTACTCTATAAAGCTCCTATGACATGCCTTGGGATGTTTTATAAAGTCATGTCATAGAAGCTGTTGTGGCAATTGCTCAGAATATGGTTTTATTCTGGGCTGAAATTCTCCATGACACTCATCATTGAAGTATTTTTCTGTTATAAAATGGGTAAATAGTACAGTGACTTCAGGCCAAGGGATGATGTGGTTAAACGCCAAAGTTGCACTCCGTGCTATTGGCATCATGAAGACAGTGTCTCCCTTTCATTTGAAGAAATCTTCTGTATTTTCTCAAATACTTTCTTCATTGTACTTTTGTTGTTGATGGTTTCCAATGAACATAAACCATTACTTGCCTTTTCAATTTCAACCTTCCTTACGTTCTCTTAATTTCTTTTGCTGTACCTGATTTGAAACAAACCATTCCTCTTTTAATTCACTGTCCTCCTCGGTCCTTCATGTGGTTGTTTCCCAATCATTAAGAAGACATCCTGTTGCTTTCCTCATTCACTCTAGTCTAAGATGCCTGGCTGCCCTTATCAGATTGCATTTTCAGCAACTTTATAGACAAACGTCCTTTGAGTGGAAGGTTGTAAGGTCATGCCGAACTGATGTCTCAACAACTGCAAAACCAAGCTAATTGTAATCAATGACATCTGACAACAGGCAAGCAAGGATGCTCACAACAAAACACAGCACGAGATTACAAATTCTGCAATGTGTGAATGTACTCACAACAGAGCGCTTTCTGGAGTCGGCGGATCTTCATTGCTGGCCGATATGCAGAAAAACGCACGGTGTTTAAATCACCTGCATTCAAAAAAATCTTTAGATACATTTTTCCTAACCTTTAGTACAAACCATTTCAATTGGAACACATTCTCAACTACTCTGCAATGAATACAGGGGGATAAATATCTGCTGAAGAATACAAGGCACAGTAAAAGGAAATGATAACTACTAGGTTCAATTTATTTCCACATATTTTCAAGGATGGGAACATCACTGACAGGACCAGCATTTGTTACCCATTCCTCATGTAGGTGGTCAAAAGCTACATGAAATTCATGTCATAACTGGCAAACAGCATCTGGTGAATACAGTGGAACTCACGGAAGTCTCACTGTCAGCTTTATAGTAGGAGAGAAAAGATTCAGATAATCATGCTTGGTGTAAAGTCTGCAATCTCGCCGCCTGGTTTTTCAGGGCCACAAAGGGTTTTGAGATCTGAAATTGTATATTTGACTCATGAGCACACATCAAATGCAAGTTGCCATGGATGCTATTCTGACAATTCTATGTTGCATGCAGCAAATATCTGATGAAATGATGTCGAGGAGGCAAGATATTGCCAATACTGTGATATCAGAGCTCAATGCTTAAAGTCCCTCAATGACACATTGCTGAAAGTATGATCACCAGGAACATGAATAACCCCTCTGCCAGAGTTATTTAAAGACACTGTCAGCTACTTGCAGATTAATTACTGATGGATTCATAGAGCATACAAACATACAACAGTACAGCACAGGACTGGCCCTTCAGCCCACAGTGTTGTGCTGAGCTTTTACCCTCAACCTAACGTCTAGCTGACCTCCACCCTTACCTTATACTATCATCCATATGCCTGTCTAATAGCTGCTTAAATGCTCCTAATGAAGCTGACTCCACTCCCCTCTCTGGCAATGCATTCCACGCTTCTGCCACTCTCTGAGTAAAGAACCTACTTCTCACGTCTACCCGAGATCTATCTCCACTTACTTTTAAACTATGCCTCCTCATAAGAGCTACCTTCACCCTCGGAAAAAGTCTCTGGCTATCCACTCTCTATCGATGTTCATACCTGTTATTGCCAAAATGGATGTGTGTTGATATTTTTTAGACTTCTTTAAAGTTGCCAAGGTCCACATCTAAGTTCTGAAGGACTCTGTGAAAACTTCATGGCTGCTACGCAAATCATTCACAGACATGGATGCAGTAATAGACATCTGCAAAAAACCATGTAGGTCAATGATTCACATCCTGGCCAATGTCATAATGCTTTCAAGTTGCAAGTCTGCTTTGCCAGCCACTTCGGGCCATCAAAAAATTAAGGGATAGCTACTGAGCTCAAGAGCCAAGCCAATAACAACTGGGCTTCTGACTCTTACACACAACATAGAACATAGAAAAGTATAGCACAGTACAGGCCCTTCGGCCCACCATGTTGTGCCGTGGAATAATCCCACTCCAAAAATAACCTAACCTAATTTACATTCCCCTCAATTCACTGCTGTCCATGTGCATGTCCAGCAGTTGCTTAAATGTCACTAATGGCTCTGTTTCCACCACTACCACTGGCAAAGTATTCCATGCACTCACAACTCTCTGGGTGAAGAACCTCCCTCTGACATCTCCACTATACCTTCCTCCTAACACCTTAAAACTATGCCTCGTGGCAGTCAATCCTGCCCTGGGGAAAAGTCTCTGGCTATCGACTCTATCCATTCCTCTCATTACCTTGTACACCTTGAGCAGGTCACCTCTCTTCCTCCTTCTCTCCAGAGAGCAAAGTCCAAGCTCAGTCAACCTTCTCAACCTGGTAAACCTCCTTTGCACTCTCTCCAAAGCCTCCACATCTTTCCTATAATAGGGCAACCGGAACTGGACACAATATTCCAGTGTGGTCTCACCAGGGTTTTGTACAGTTGCAGCATAACCTCGCGGCTCTAAAACTCGATCCCCCTGTCAATGAAAGCCAAAACACCATATGCTTTCTTAACAACCTTATCCACTTGTGTGGCAACTTTGAGGGAGCTATGCACTTGAACACCAAGATTCCGCTATTCCTATACACTGCCGAGCATCTGCCTTTAATCCTAGATTCAGCATCTAAATTCGACCTTCCAAAATGCATCACCTCGCATTTATCCAGGTTGAACTCCATCTGCCATTTCTCAGCCCACCTCTGCATACTGTCAATGTCTCGCTGAAGCCTGCAATAGCCCTCAATACTATCAACGGCACCTCCAACCTTTGTGTCAGCAGCAAACATACTAACCCACCCCTCAACCTCCACATCCAAGTCATTTCTAAAAACTACAAAGAGCAGAGGCCCAAGAACAGAGCCCAGCGGGTCACCACTCAGCACTGACCTCCAGGCAGAATATTTACCATCTGCAACCACTCTCTGCCTCCTGTCAGCCAACCAATTCTGAATCCAGACAGCCAAGTCACCCTGATTTCCATACCTCCTGACTTCATCAAAGTGCCTGCCGTGGGGAACCTTATCAAATGCTTTGCTGATGTCCATGTACACCACATCCACTGCTCGCCCCTCGTCAACCGGTCTCATGACCTCCTCAAAGAACCCAATCAGATTTGTAAGGCATGACCCGCCCGTCACAAAGCCATGCTGACTCCCTTTAATCACGCTCTGTGCATGTGCAACAGCACATCCACATGAAATTTGACAGGGCAGGTCCTCGTCTTCCTGAAACAAATTTTCTGCTGTCTGGATAACTCTGGGGAGGCTTCCAGCGCTTGGCAGGGGCAGCAATTGACAGAGTTGCATGATTGGGACTACAGTAGGTGAAAATAAAGGCATCACCTACTCACTAACACTCAGTTGGGTTTCTACCAGGGCCACCCAGCTCCTGGCCTCATTGATGCCCTGGTTCAAAAATGGACAAACGAGGTGAGGGAGTGAGGGCGACAGTCATTGTTCTTGACATCAAGGCCACACTTGACCAAATGTGGCATCCAGGGAACCGAGCAAAACTGGTTTTAACGGGAATGGGGGGAAAGCTCCCTGCTCGTAGGAGTCAGATTGAGCGCAAAGAAGATGGATATGTTTGTCTGGAGTTAGAATCTTGGTGGCACACTGCATGGAAATAAGCCTTTCTGCCCAACACATTATGCATCCAGAGATTATGACATTGAAGGCTCTGCTTCATGGTGCCAAATTCCTCATTACAACTATTCACAAACTCCTTTTTTGTCCTGCCGACAATGTCTGGATTCTCCACCTCCCACCGCAAGGTCTTTTCCCGTCTGAGCAAATAAGACCCGAAGATATATGAGCAGAATTAGGCCATTCTGCACACTGAGTCTGCTCTGTCATTCAAGCACGGCTGACATACTTCTGAACCCCATTCTCCTGCCTTCTCCCCATAACCCTTGATGCACTTACTTGTCCACAAACCTATTTATCTCTGTCTTAAATACACTCACTGACTTAGCCTTCGCAGTCTTCTGTGGCAATGGCTTCCAAAGTTACAGACTCTCACTCTTTGCTACACAGAATAGTGTCAATCCCACTGATTATACTACGCTGCGTTTATCAAGCCCCTTTGAAAGTGTGTTTTTTACCACAGTGCGATAGTCAATTTGCACATCCACCCTAAAGCTCATGCATTCTAGTTCCGCTATCAGCCTCATTCAGTCACAGAAGAACATGGAAACTAGAAGCAGGAATAAGCCAATCAGCCCTTCAAGCCAAGTCCACCATTCAATAAGATCATGGCTGATCTTACATCTCGATATCATATTCCCACTTTCCTGTATACTTATTGAATCTTTTAACATCTAAAAATCTATCACAAAATCAAAGAATCCCTACAATGCAAAATGTTTTCAGCTGATTAAGTCGACACTGACCCTTCGAAGTGCATCGTGTCCAAGACTGGCCCCTCCATCCTTGCCCCATAACTATGCATTTACCATGCGTTATCCACTTGGCCTGCATATTTTTGGACTGTGGGAAGAAACCGGAGCACCTGGTGGAAACCCACACTGACACAGGGAGAATGTACAAACTCCACACGGATAGTTACCCAAGAGTGGAATCAAAACAGGTCAGTGGCACTGTGAGGCAGCAGTGGTGAGCCACCGAGCCACCTTGTCTTGTTCTTGAATACATTCAGTGATGGCCCCCATGGTCTTCTGTGGTTGAAAATTTCACAGATTCACTCTGCTTGAATGACGAGATGTTGTCCTCATCCTAGTCCTAACTGATCTACCCCAAATTCTGAGACTGTGACCCCTGGTCCTAGCACCACAAACAGGGAAAATAGCTTCCCTGCATTGAGTTCATCTGGCTCAGTTCCAACTTTCTATATTTCAATCAGATCCCCCCCTCATCTTTTTAAACTCTCATGAACACAGGCCCAGTTGAATCCATAACTCACCACAGGACAGTCCTACTTTCCCCAGTATTAGCGTAATGAACCTCCACCATCGACCTCTCCTGCGCCTGAAGACTGACCAAATCAGACAAACACAAACTTAAGGGCTGTGACTGCCTCTTGGTGCAAAGAATCCTTCTGATGTGTCCCAGCATCCCTAGATCAGCCTCCAGCTCATAAACACAAGCTACTCAAACATTAAGTGCTTACAGCAAACATGCTTGCACCAGACCATACTGGAACACAGGAGCTCTTACATGTTGTAGCCGAGTTCTAATTAATGACTTTGCTATTTTTATTTAATTATATATATTTACTTATGTTTTCATAAAGCTTATTAACTTTACCATCAGTTGCATCATGTTAAACCATGGGAAGAGAATAAGCCACAATCACCACTTCTTCTCTAGCACTGGAAGAATCAATTACTGAAGGCTGAGAAGTTAGAAAAGGCAATCGTAATTTTTTTTCTTGATTCAACCTCGGGATGAGGGCGTCACTGGCGAGCCAGCATTTATTGCCCAGCCCTGATTACCCAAAGGGCAGTTAAAAGTCAACCACATTGCTGTGGGTCTGGAGTCACATGCAGACCAGGCCAGGTAAGGATGACAGTTTCCTTCCCGAAAAGGCATTAGTGAACCTGTTGAGCTTTTCCAACAAGCAACAGCGGATTCATGGTCATCATCAGATTGTGAATTCTGGATATTTACTGAATTCAAATTCCACCATCTGCCACAGCGGGATTTGAATCCAGGTCCCCAGAACATGATTTGTCTCTCTGGATGAACAGTCCAGTGACAATACCATGAGGCCATCGCCTCCCCTAAGATGGATAATTTATACATCCCTAACACAAAAGGCTGAGTTAACTCAGTTGAGACTTGGGTTAATCAAGCCCAAACGCTCTTCAAAGGTGAATTTGTTAAAACTCCACTTAAAATTGGGAACTTCTGAACTTTAATTGCACAATTCAGTTATTGCTAATAAATTACAAATAAAATTAGGTTTGTCCAAAGGGTTAAGACTTTATTACCCACAAACCACCTGTATTCAGTTCAGTGGATCTACATTCTGGCCAACACTTAGCATTCAATCAATATCACAAAGTAAGTGGTCATTTTTACAGTTCTGTGTGTGAAAGCCTTCTGCGCATATATTTGTTGCTGTGTTTCCGACATTACAAACATACTTCAAAAAATTACTTCATTGGTTATACAGTGCTTTTAGTTGTTTAGTGCCTGTCGAAGCTGAAATATGAACCAAAGTTCTTTGTTCTTGTTTTTCATTTAATGTCACAGATGTTGTCTGTCACTCCTAATTATACATTATTTCAAGTATTTTTAGCCGACATGAATGCATCTAAATAGATCTAAACACATAGGTATATTTGCCTAGAATCCAGAATTTACTTTGGTACCTTTTGGAGTCGCAATGATCTGACAGTGGCACAGAACCAGAGTCCTATTATCAATCTACTGACCGAATGAGTGAAAAAATTCAGTCATTTTTGGATGGTCCCAACAGGTACTCTGAGTCTGGTGGCTAGATAGAGGATGCACAGAACATAGAAGCTTCCACTATAACACTCTGAAAACATTTCTTATCAGAAGTATTATCTATTAATATATGAGATTCAATGGCAAGCCATTCAGAACTGAAATCAGGAAGCACTTGTATCTTAATACAAACAACAGTCAAGATCTCAAATACTCTCTCATAAAAGAATGTGGGTGCTGGATCAATAACAATTAGTGTAACTGAAATTATTTTTGATAGCTTAGGCTATGAAAGGATATAGAAGAAAGGGAGGTAAACAGACTGACGACAAAAAATGCCGGAGACCACAGTAGGTCAGGCAAGCAGCCATGGAGAGAAAGCAAGCTAATGTTTTCAGTCGACATGACTTTTCAGCAGGTAAACAGAGTTGAAGCTCAGACTAGCTGTGGTTTAACTGAATGGTTTATGCACAGAACAGCAAAACCGGTCTGCTTCTGCACCCATTTAGAATGGTTCCTTCTGTTTTATGTACTGTTTTTCGAACCAAACTTAACCACTTCACAATTTTCTGGATTACATTTAATCTACAACACCAACTGGTGCCTCTCCTCACCTTGACCTCCAACTTGCAGCCTCTCTCCACTCCCAAACCTCTGGGTTGTGCCCTCTCCTGCTTCTCAATCTCCAAGTAAGAGCCTCTTTTCCTTCCCTCCGTGACCTCAGGGTTGCAGTCTCTGCCTCCTCACCTCCTGCTGCTATTCAACAATAAATAAAACACAGAACACAGAACATTACAGCACAGTACAGGCCCTTGGGCCCTCGATGTTGTGTCGACCTGTCAGACCGATCTCAAGCCCATCTAACCAACACTATTCCATGTACGTCCATATGCTTATCCAACGACGACTTGAATGTACCTAAAGTTGGCAAATCTACTACCATTGCTGGCCAAGCGGTCCATTCCCTTACTACTCTCCGAGTCGAGAAACTACCTCTGACATCTGTCCTGTATCTTTCACCCCTCAATTTAAAGCTATGCCCCGTCGTGCTCGCCGTCACCATCCAGAAAAAAGGCTCTCCCTATCCACCTTATCTAACCCTCTGATTATTTTATATGTTTCAATTAAGTCACCTCTCAGCCTTCTTCTCTCTAATGAAAACAGCCTCAAGTCCCTCAGCCTTTCCTCGTAAGACCTCGTAATGTGGCAGGGGGATGGGAGCCAAATGCACAGGTTAGTGGGCAGTAACAAGATAATAACTACAGCCTGTAAGGAACTAGATAATGAAGTCAGTGTGACTAAGAGGAAGAGTAGACACAGAGCAGATGATGAACGCTGATGGACAGGTAGTCTGAGGTACATTTGTTTCAATGCAAGAAGTGTGTAGTGAGCTATCAACGCAAGGTAGCTCAACTGTGGGGTCCTGACAAAAGTTATCTCAAAACTGAACGAGTTGAACTGCTGGGACAGGACAGATTTAGCAAATATCATGTGTGGCACAGCACAATTTTTGACAAAACAAATCTGAATTCTCAGACAAAGATGCATGAAAACTGATGCTATCATAAATCAGGAACTATATTCAGAATTCTCAGAAAGCTCAATGAGAAACTATGAAGAACTACTGCAATATTTATATTTTATTATCTACAATCTGATTTAAGTATTTCACAAACAATGAAAACGCATATTTTTTCACATTTTTCATTTCAGTGGTTCAGCCAGTTATTTTCTAACCACCATCTTTATCAGGCCGGAAAGCCATAACTAGTGGAGTGCCACAGGGATCAGTCCAAGGACGAGAATTATTTACTCTCTATATTCATAACTTAGAGGAGGGGACAAGGCATAAATTCATTCAAATTTGCTGATGCTACAAAAATAGAGTAAGGGAATGTTGTCATGAGGACATAAAGAATCTGCAAGGGGATAGACAGGTCGAGCAAGTCGGAAAAAAGTTGGTAGAGAGAGTTTAAAGTAGGAAAGTACACTTTGGTAGGAAGAATCAAAAGATAGACTCTAAAGAAAATGCATGGTCGGGGACTTGGATGCTCTCGTCCATGAAACACATACTAGCATGCAGGTGAATGATTGCTTTGTTGCTGACACATGTACTGAGATACTGTGAAAAGTGTTGATTTGCATGCTGTGTAGGCAAATCACACCATACAAAGTGCAGAATAGTGTTACAGCCAGAGAGAAGAGGCTGAGAGAGAGAGATCAGAATTAACATTTGAGAGGTCCATTCAAAAGTCACAACAGGAAAGTGGCTGTTCTTAAATCTATTTGTACGCTTATTCAAACTGATATCCTCTGCCCGACAGAAGAGGACGGAAGAGAGTATAATCAGAGTGAGGGGGTATTTTGATTATGTTGGTTGCTTTCTCAAGGTAGTGGGAAGTGTAGATGGAGTCAATGGATGGAAGGCTAGTTTGCGTGACGGATTGGGCTGTGCTCATGATTCTCTTTCGCTTCTTGCTGTCTTGGGAACAGCAACTGCCATACCACACAGTGATGCATCCAGATAGGATGCATCTACAAAAACAGGTAGGGTCCTCATGGACATGCTGAATTTCCTTAGCCTCCTTGACCATCATGTCGACATGGATTGGCCAGGACAGATTGTTGGTGAGCAACATTCCCAGGAACTTCACACTATCAGCCATCTCCACCTCAGCACCATTGCTGCAGACAGAAGCTTCCTGAAAAAAATGACCAGCTCCTCCATTTTGCTTATGCTGATGGACAGATTGTTATCTTTCCATCATGCCAGCAAGCACTCAATTGCTTTTCCTGTAATCTCACTTATTGTTGTTTGAGGTCCGACCTACAATGGAAGCGTCATCAGCAAACTTGTAAATGGAGTTGGGGCCACGCAGTCATGATTGCATAAGGAGTATAGAGTAGGGGCAGCTTTGCTGGGCACCGGTGTTGAGGCTTACGGTGGAGCAAGTGTTGTCATCTATCCTGACTGAATGTGGTCTCTGGGTCAGGAAGTCGAGAATCCTGTTACACAGAGGGATGCTGAGGCGCAGGTCTCAGAGTTTAGAGAGGAGTTTGTTTGGAATTACAGTGTGGAAGGTGGTGCTCTGATCAATAAGTAACAGCCTGATGTAGGTATCCTTGTTATCCAGACATTCCAGGGATGACTGTCAGGCCAGGGAGACGGTATCAGCTGGAGACCTGTTGCAGTGGTAGGTGAATTGCAAAGGATCAAAGCACTTTGGTAGGTTGGAGTTGATGTGAGCCATGACGATGGTGATGCAAGTAATTAAGAAGGCAAATGGAATTTTGGCCTTTATTGTAAGGAGGTTTCAGTTTAAAAATGGGCAAGTTTTTTTGCAACTGATCAGGCTATTGAGGAGGTCACACTTGGAGAAATACAAGAAAGGATACACAGCCATAGGAAGCAGTTCAAAAGCGACTCACTGGGCTGATTCATCGGATCATGATTTATCAAGAATGGTTGCACAGAAGGTCTTTATTCATTCAAGTTTAGAAGAATGAGGGGTGATCTTACTGAAACACAAAATTTTGAGAGGGCTTGACAGGCTAGATGTGAAGACAATGTTTCCATTATTGTGGAAATCTCAAACTCAGCAACATAGTTACAGAAGAAGGGAACATTTATTGAAACCTGAGATGCAAAGGAATTTCTTCTTTCAGCAGGTAGCGATTGTTTAGAATACAAGAGAATTGTGAAAGGTAGATCACTGGAAGTATTTAAAGAAGGTGGTAGATAAGATTTTTGAAATAGAGAACTTGAGCGCTCTGAGAAGCTGGTATAGAAGAGGAGTTGAGTCCTGGGCAGGTCAGCCATCTCTTATCGGATGGTGAGGTAGGGTCAAGAGGTAGAACATCCAGATCCTGGTGCTATTTATGTTTTTGTCTGCTTGCTAGAACCGATAAGGAGTTTTATTGTGCTACATGGCCAAGCGAGCTGCTGACACAGAACAAGACTGAAATAATTTGCTCAATAAAACATTTCATGCGGCTTTATGGGATAAATAAAACTTTCATCTACTACTTTGCTGACATCAATCAAAATCTGCTCAATTGAAAGAAATACATGCAGTTCAGACAACTTTATGTCATTCTTCCCTTCAATGCATCAAGTATATCTTTGTTGCAATTCATTAAAGTATGTCTTTCTCAGGGACTTAAAATATGAAACAATACATAATACTGAAGTGTACAGCAGTGAGCACAATGTTCCAATTCCAAATTCTTTTAGATGGATCGGGAAAAATATCTGCTACCTGCAGCTTCATCCTGAATATATTCAAATTGTTCCAGTCCTGAACCATTTCAGACTGTAGTTCGGATGCTCACATCTCTCACTATTTGGATTTTGTTTTGCGATTACATTCTAAAGTGCAGACTACAGACAAGAACATTGTATTTTTGAAAAAGTAATATTATAAAATTGGATAACTTCATAAACCATGATAATAAAATATTAATTGCTTGCTTCAGTTGAAAGGGTTCTTTATCTTGCTCATATATTTGAAGCCAAATTATTTGTACATACTTCCTTCAACAGATTGGCTAGTTTAGAAAATGTTTTCACTGTTACCTGTATAAATTTCAACCTCATATTTAGGTCATCAAGCTGGTGAGAAATCTTTGGAGAGAAAGAGACATCAAGCGGAGATAACTGACATCCCAGATCATTTAATATTTTGACTTCTTGTTTGACTGGGGCAATTTCTTCTTTAAAAACCTAATGGAGAGGAAGCGTATAAAATCTGAGAAACATCCTGAAATTAATGATTAAATGTTAATAAGAAATTAAGTTAAAACTAAAATCCTAATATTAAATATAATATACAAAAGCATCTGCTGGAAATGACATTTAATTAATAAAGATCTCGAGTTAAAAGTAACAGTGACGATGAAACTATCATAAATTATTCTAACAGAAAACTGAATTCACTAATCTATTCTTTCGGGAAGGGAATCTGCATCCCTTCACAATTCTGGTATCTGACTTCAAATTCACAGGAATATGGTTGACTCTCTACTGACTTCCAAAATGGCCTACCAAGCCATTCCTGGATGGGAAATGAATGTTAGCCTTGCTATCAGTGCCCTCATCCTGTGAAAGAATGCTTTAAAAAATGTGGATTTAATAAATGTAAAAGTAAGGAACAAAACAGGACAAATCAACTCAACAAGGCTTTGAAGGATAATACTACTTAGTCCTGTTCTTCTTTCTTACGTTACGTTCTCTCGCATGAAGGGTCGAGGCCCGAAATGTCAACTTTTGTGCTCCTGAGATGCTGCTTGGCCTGCTGTGTTCATCCAGCTCCACACATTGTTATCTCGCATTCTCTAGCATCTGCAGTTACCATTATCTCTCGCAAGCAAAGGTTGATGTGTTTCAAAACCCAATCTCAGATTTTGCAGACAGTCCTTAACCTGAAAAAATACCAAATATGTATAAAGAAGAAAACTGGAGGTGAAACCATTCAAACAATTTTCATTGGCACAACAAATGTTCAAACTGTAAAAGCAGGTTAAGCACCTGTATATGAGGACACTGTACTCAAACTTTAAACAGACACTTACAGCCAACAAATGCGAGAAACATCCATTTCTTTCTGGATTACCAATTTTGCTGTTGAGAAAATAGGCCTAGACTTAGCAATGTAAATTCAAACAAGATAGCACCCTCTCAGATCTCAACACTCGCAGTCGTAGAGTTCTGTTTTCACAGGTTGGAGTATAATAGCATCAAGTACAATACACCAAATCTTCTTTGGTACCTTTTCCTTCCATAAAACTGCTTGTAATAGATGCGCACAGAATTCATTTTATACACATTTAAATGTTTCTAAGTTCAAGAGGCCAGTTCCAGCACTTCGACTTGCATCTTCTTCATCATCACAACAGAACAAAATAAAGACCCACTCTTTGTAAGTCACGTTTTCAATTGTTAGTGACAAGGTGAAGTGCGAGAACTGCTCACTCGATGTTAAAATCACTTAACTATGTACCTATATATTTCAATCCTGTGAAATATGTGGAATGAATTCGAGAAAAGGATTAATTTTTTTGCTCTGGGAGAGAGCTGGTACAGATAAAATAGGTTGAATGGCCTTCTCCCATGCTAAAAATGTCCATAACTGTTCTTGGCGCAGCTAAATTAAAGTGGGCATCCTTTCATTATGACTGTGAGGCGCAGCATGTTATGATAGATGGCATAATGGAGAAATCCTTTGTTATTAATAAACTTTTCAGCACGAGGCATCCTTCCGAAGTCAAATGTTCGACCTATGCCTGTTGCACTGACTTGGTTCCAAACACTTATAATGTGGAGGTGCTGGTGTTGGACTAGGATGGACAAAGTCAGAAGCCACATGGCATCAGGTTATAATCTGACAGGTTTATTTGAAATCACACAAGCTTTTTAAGTGCAGTCCCTTCATCACGTGCGGTCAGAGAGGAAAACACACAGGCACACAATTTATAAGCAGACAGATCAAAAGATCATACAACTGGTGTGAGTGGAGTGTCAGATAATAAGTCTTCATCCAGGATGTTTGTTTAGTTGCAGATATTTTGTTGAAGAAACACACAGCTTGTAGTCACAGTCAGTGTGGTGTGTTATAAATTCCTGGTTTTGAAATAAAGGTTAAAACTCTAAGACAGATTCTGAACACAAGCCTCTAAACGACAAGTCAGAGTCTGACCCGAGATGTCACCTTGTACATTCCTGTTGCGCTGCCTGATTATCATGACAGCACAGCACTGACATTGACTTTATAAACACTTTACTTGCTTATACAGGCTACCAAGAGTGTTAGAGAGTTATTATCTGACACTCCACTCAGGCCAATTCTATGATCTTTTGATCTCTCTGCTTATAAATTGTTTGTCTGTGTGGTCACCTCACCAACTGCACCTGATGAAGGGGCTGCACTCCAAAAGCTTGTGTGACTTGAAATGAGCCTGTTGGACGATAAGCTGGTGTCATGTGACTTCAAACAGTCATAGACTGTGTTTTCAGTCCTACCGTGACTTGACAAGAAGCCAACTTCTTAAAATTTATAAAATGAGAAGTATGTCGAACCTTGAGCCTTTAAAAAAGGAAATATTACAACCATAGTACAGTCAGACAGTAAAGAAAGAAGGAATGATTTAATCGACTGTGTCTGACACCACACAATTAATCCCCCTGATGGAAGAAAGGTTGGCTGTGTTCTCTTTCTTCAGGAACATTCAGCTAATACCACCTTACTACTGTAATAATAAAATGTGAGGCTGGATGAACACAGCAGGCCAAGCAGCATCTCAGGAGCACAAAAGCTGACGTTTCGGGCCTAGACCCTTCATCTGATGAAGGGTCTAGGCCCGAAACGTCAGCTTTTGTGCTCCTGAGATGCTGCTTGGCCTGCTGTGTTCATCCAGCCTCACATTTTATTATCTTGGAATCTCCAGCATCTGCAGTTCCCATTATCTCTCACCACCTTACTACTGCTTGTTTTATTCATCTGGTGTTCCATCTAATTCCTTTCAGTCTTGGTCAAACCTTCATGTAATTTATTTAAATTTTCAAGAAAATAAATTTAACTTTATATTCCACAATTTTAACATTTCCTTTTAACGTTTGAATGGTTCACTTAGTACACTTCACATGTGGTGTTCATAATTGGAGAAGATGGTGGAAAAATCAAGATATATTGACAAGTAAACAAATGGCTAACTTCTGTTTTCTTGTCAGTAATGCCTTTTGAACAGAACATAAAGTTGCGGAACTATGTAGAGATAACAATTTAAAACTGGGAAGACCACTGTTTGTGGTCCCCACACCAACCTCTATTCACTGCCTACTGACTGCATTACTCCGCCTTGGCAACAATGTAATGTTACGCTTGTCTCAGCACAACCTTGGCATCTTGTTTATCCCACGATGAATGTCCGACCACACATTCATGCAATCCCTGAAGCTGTCTCTTTCCATCTTTTCAATACTGCCTACCTGTCTCTTGTCTTGGCTCATTAGCAGTGAAACCTTCATCTGGAACTACTTCACTCTGGGCCTGACAATACCAATGCATTCCCTGCTGGAGTCCCACTTTTGCCCATTGAACACTTGAGGTCATCTAAAACTCCAGTGCATGAGTCTCATCTTGAACCAAGTCCTATTCTCTGTACTTTCCACCTAACTGATACTATTAACAGTAATTTTATTGAATTCTCATTTTTGTTTACAAATCGTTCCTTGGCTATGCCTATCGCTACTTTGGTAATCCCCACCAATCCAACCATACTTGAGGATATCTGCACTCATCTAATTACGTCCTCTTGCCCACTCTTGATTTCAAACGGCCCACTACTGGTTGCCAAACATTTAATTGTGTCGGCTTCAAACCCAAGAAGAGACTTCCTCCACCTTCAGCGAGCAAACTCGCATCCAGAACCTCAACCTGAGCAACAAATCTTCGCAAAACTCACTAACTTCCGACACCTCTTAGCCTCTGTACATTTCCTCTTTTAAGGCACTTTTTCAAACAATCCTCTTTGATCAAGCTCTTGATCATCTGAACTAACAACTTAATAAGGCTCAGTTGTATTCTGGGATCGTTAATACTCCTTTCAGATGTCTTCAAAGTATCCCTCCATTAAAGAGATTTTATAAGTGGTTGAAGTCATTGCCAAGCAGAGGGGGACGAATTGGGGAGTTATTTCAAAGAGCTATGATATGCCAAATGACCTCCTTCCACACTGGCCAACTCTGATTGCACAAAAGCAAAAATGATTTTCAGACTTGGGAAGATCCTTCAAAAATGTCACAAGTAACCAGCTTTTGGGCAGAGTCGAGCTGCTGAGATGATAGACCAGGATTTAGGGGTACCAGGAGTGATAATATGCTGAACACAATCAAATTTTGAGGTTGTACAAGGATGTGGTCTTCAGCATTTTTGACACTTGGACCATCTTCCTTCCTTTCCACTGAACAAGTCAAATAGCGGCAGCACAATGTTGCATGGCCGCTCAAGCTTGCTCCACCATTGATGATGATTGTGGCTGGTCTTCCACATCAATTAAACTTTTGCTCATATCTCATCCGCTTTTCAAAACATCGATCTATTCACGTGTAGTATCCCTCTCGCTAACTGCATGAGAATTCTATTCAAATTCCGTGGGCTGAACAGTTGGTTTGTGATGCAGAGTGATGCCCTGCAGAGAGGGCTCAATTGCCACACCAGTGACCTTACCACAAAGGATCTTCGCCTCAACCGCTTTACTTGCCCGAGGCATGGTGATCTTCAGGTTAAATCATAACCAGTTGTGTCTCTCTAAGGAGTGGCCAAATGGCGTGGTCAGACTTCACCTTTAGTCCTGATAACATGGCAACAAGCAGATAACTCACTTGATGTCACTGACCAATAAAATCCTCAATTATACTCATATTACCAATGTGATATCATCAGAAGGCATGCTCAACTAAGTTTTAATTTACAAATTAAGTTAACAACCATTCAATCAATATTACTTCACTACTCATATTACTGATCGTCTCGATACAACATTGCGGTTACATCTGTTAATAAGTGAAGTGTAAAGTAATTGCACTTACTGTGGTTTTATCCATGTGATCCTGCAATGCGTCAATAAACAGGTCATTCACAGGTTGCCAATCAATGTGGACCCCCTCAGCTGTTATCACATGAGACTCAAGATCATCCAGAGCTTTCTGCAGTTCTTGAAGTTTCTCTAACGCCTTTTCCACCTTGTTCTGCCAGTTGCTCGCATGGGTTTTCAATTGCTCCCAATTTTCCTTCACGTCAATTGACTGCTTGCAGACAGCTTTGGCAATTCTCTGGGCTCTCTCTTCCGGAGTAGATTCTGGAAATATGAAGTGCAAATAATTTATCAACTATTCATGACTTGGATCTATAGAACTTAAGTGTTCTTTCTAAACCCCTTTCCTTTAAAAGGTCTCTGGACTTTCTCCTGAAATTGGGAATACATAGTATAAGACTAAAGATTTTATGACAGGCACATCAATGATAAATTCTCTAATTAGCTAGCAGGTCACGGAGCCATTAACGGGGAATCACGGAGAACCAATACAAAGCCGAATAAAATTCGGCCGATATTTGAAATTTATGACGACCAAGCAAACTTGAAAAAAGGAAAAGGATTAGAGTGACTAACCGGGTAAAATTCTCAACAAAAGATATGAAAAATCCTTTCAGGATATCTTTCATAGCTATGAAACAAACATCCAAAATAAACCAACTTTCATCTTTCAGGACAGGCAAGTTAGAATGACAAACCCTAAGACTCCCCTGCATAGTTCTCTCCAGAACTCACTTAATGAGGTTGTTAAGACACATCGAGATCACAAAGTGTGCAGCTGGACGAACACAGCAGGCCAAGCAGCATCTCAGGAGCACAAAAGCTTAGATGTTGGGCTGAGACCTTTCATCAGAAAAGGGGAAGGGGGAGAGGGTTCTGAAATAAATAGGGAGAGAGGGGGAGGCGGATTGAAGATGGATAGAGGAGAAGATAGGTGGAAAGGAGACAGACAAGTTAAAGAGGTGTGGATGGAGCCAGTAGAGATGAGTGTAGGTGAGGAGGTAGAGAGCGGATATGTCAGTCCGGGGAGGACGAACAAGTCAAGGAGACGGGACGAGGTTAGTCGGTACGAAATGGAGGTGCGGCTTGAGGTGGGAGGAGGGGATAGGTGAGAGGAAGAACAGGTTAGGGAGGTGGGACAAGCTGGGCTGGTTTTGGGATGCAGTTGGGCTCGTTTTGGGACGCAGTGGGGGAAGGGGAGACTTTGAAGCTTGTGAAGTTCACATTGATACCATTGGGCTGCAGGGTTCCCAAGCGGAATATGAGTTGCTGCTCCTGCCCCCTTCGGGTGGCATCATTGTGGCACTGCAGGAGGCCCATGATGGACATGCCGTCTAAGGAATGGGAGGGGGAGTTAAAGGAGTTAAAATGGTTGGCGACTGGAAGGTGCTGTTGTTGATTGCGAACCGAGCGGAGGTGTTCTGCAAAGCAAACATGAGATTTTTGTCTTCAACCTTGCACTCACTGGAGCACTGCAGCAAGCCTGAGACAGAGATTTTGGCCAGGGATCATGACGGGGTGCTCAAGTGACAGGCAATTGGAAACCTGGGGCCATTTTTATGGACAGAATATAGGTGTTCAGCCAAGTGGTTGGTCAGTCTGTGTTTCGTCTCCCCGATGCAGAGCGAGACAATATTGAGAGCAGTGAATACAGTAGACGAGATTGAGTGAAGTGTGGGTAAATCGCTGCTTCCCCTGGAAGCCTTGGATAGTGAAGCGGGAGGAAGTAAATGGGCAGATGTTATGCCTTCTGTGGTGGCATGCAAAGTGCTGTCGGGTTATGGGGAGGTGTTGCGAACGGATAAGGAGTGGACCGAGGTGTCCTGATGGAATGGTCCCTGCGGAAGGCTGACAAGGGAGGGGAGGGGAATATATGCCTGGTGGTGGGATCTTGTTAGAAATCGTGGCTGATGTTCTTCTAGATGTGGATATTGATGGGTTGGTCATTGAGGACCAGGGTACCTCATCAGGGGTGAGGCCAAAGTGTAGGAGATGGGTTGGACATGGCCGAGAGCTCTGTCAACCACGAACGCAAGGAATGCTCAGTTGAGGAAGAATGCAGACATTTCGGAAGCCCTCCAACAGAAGACGATATCATGAGAACAAGTGGATCTGTCTGGACAGTCCTGTTTGAAGATTTTAGGAAGTAAGACTCTGTTGTTTGTCATAAAGGATATGGTTAAGTGATCATATTCAAACTGAAGAGACCAAGAATGTGAGCCTGCAGAATGGGTGGAGAACCATGCCTCTAAGAATTCCTCTGCGTGTCTACGCTTGGCTTGGGCTACTATGGTTACCTTGTCCCAGTTTCATATGAGTGGCGTGATTCTCCACCCATAATGCAACCAACAAACAGATACAATTGGACCGCACATACAAACCCATACAGATCAAAACCCGAAATGACAGTACTCATGGTAACAGACCGGACAGTATAAATTCCAGACAGAGTAAAGTAACATTGTTTCGTTGGAGGCTCTACTGGTGATGTCACCAATCATGGTGACGAAACGTCTCAATGAAAACAAGCCAGCTCGGCGAGCAAGTCAACAACCTCAATTTGAGCTACCTTGTTCAAGTGTTTCATTTTTGATCTTGAATGTTAAATCTCGCTCCAACACAGGGACGGAGGATTACTGTTAACAGCTGCATTCTAACTAATTCAAATCGAATCATTGTTTTGACCAGTCCAGAGATGTGCAGGTTAGGTGGATTGGGAATGCTGAATTACCCACAGTGCCCACACACGTGTAGGTTAGGTATATTAGCCATGGGAAATGCAGGCTGACAGGGATAGAGTAGGGAATGGGGATGGGTCTGGGTGGGATGCTCTTTGTAGGGTTGCTGTGGGCTTCTTGAACTGAATGGCCTGTTTCCACACTGGGGATTCTATAAAACTAGGTTTTACTGAATTAGTGAGAAAGTGAGTTTATCAATTGCTAAACGCAAGAAGTCATAAGGCACCACAAATACACACAAGTTAGAAACAAGAAATTAGCTCAAAAAACATAACCGTTAAGAGGGATACGGATAGTTCAGCCTTTGGATTGTTTGTGAGGAATAGAAAGTGGGATGTTGTGGCCACTAAGTTGGGCGATCCCCGGAATGCTTATGTGAATTCAGCAGTTAATTTTGAGATTCTTGTTGAAATTCTTTTGACCTTGGTTCCTTTTTGACATTGCCCTGGTTTGCAGAGCTCAGAGCAAGAGATTTTCTTTTCTTCTTACCTGCAGCAGAGGCCTATGAAATGGCTGTCCTAGAACTGTGACCTCCACAACTCCGTAGACCACACGAGCATAGTCGCCCAGGAATACACACACACTGACATTAAAGAACTATTGGGATAACAATACTCAGCATGGGACTGGAAAAGACTGCATGTAGAAACAGAAAACAGCTGTAAATAGTGTCAAGAGGTGAAATAAAGTTATAAATCAAAATTAATGACTCTTTGCTTGCGTGCTCATTGTATTCAGAACAAAATCAACAAATTCGTAGCACACATACAGGTTGACGGGCATGATTTGAGAGCTATTACAAAGACATGGTTCTAAGGCGATCAACACTGGAGGTAAATGTGCAGGGCTACGTGACATTCCAAAAAGACAGGCAAGAGGGAAACTGACTAAGCGATGAAATTACTGTGAGAACAAGAAACGATCTTCAATCGGAAGACATAGAATCCAATTTTATTTATTTGCTAATGGGAGGACGACATCACTAGCTCGGCAGTGTTTATTGTCCATCCCGAATTGCCCAGGGGACAGTTCAGAGTCAATCATCTGGCTGTGGGTCTGCAGTCACATGTAGGCCAGACCATGTAAGGATGGCAGTTTCCTTTCCGAAAGGACATCAGTGAAGCAGGTGGGTTTTTCTGACATTTGACAATGGATTCATGGTCATCATTAGATTCTTCATTCATGATTTTCTTTTGTGTTCAATTCAAATTCCACCACCTGCTGTGCTGGGATTTGAACACAGGTCCCCAGAATGTTATCTAAGTCTCTGAATTAACAGTCCAGCAATAATACCACTCGGCTACTTCCTCCCCAACCTTGGAACAAGAAAACCTGTAGTTGACTCCCACATGGGGAAAAACACTGAACCAGGAGCTTCTTAAACGGGGTGATCGCCTCTCCTTACATTTTAAGATAGCTATGAATAATCAGGACCTTGGGGGAAGCTACGAAATTGGGGGAAGGAAAATTACATCAGTATTAGGTAGGAGCTGAGCAGTATTAATTGGGAGGAGCTTTGATTGAACAAGTCGGCATTTGATACGCGGGAGATATTTAAAGACCTACTGATCAGCGTTCAGAACTGGCCTATTCCAGGGAAGGAGGAATGACAAGGATGGCAATCTAAGGACATATGGACAGAAGAAATAAAGGAGGAGGTCATCTGTCTCTTCCAGCTCGCTCCGCCATTCAATAAGGTCATCGCTGATCTTTTTGCGGACTCAGTTCCACTTACCCTCCCATTCACCATAACACTCAATTCCTTTCCTGTTCAAAGATCTATCTGTCTTGGCCTTTAAAACATTCAACCAGGGAACCTTGACTGTTTCACTGAGCAGAGAATTCCACAGATTCACAACCCTTTGGATGAAGAAGCTCATCCTCAACTCAGTCTTCAAACTGTTCACCCTTATTTTGAGGCTGTGCCGCCTGGTTGTAATTTCACCCATCAGCGGAAACAACTTCCGTGTTTCTTTCCTATCTATTTCTTTCATCATTTTAAAAGGTGCTATTAGAACACCCCTCATTCTTCGAAGTCTCAGAGAGTGCAATCCAAGTCTCCTCAATCTCTCCCCATACAGCAACATTTTCAATTGTGGAATCAATCTTGTGAAGCTCCTTTGCACCCCCTCCACTGCCAGCACATCCTTTCTCAAGTGAGGAGACTAAAACTGTACAAACTATTCGACATCAAGCCTCACCAGCACCCTATACAACTGAAGCATCCCCTCCCGATTTTTAAACTCAATTCCTTTGCTGTTCAAAGATCTGTCTGTCTTGGCCTTTAAAACATTCAACCGGGGAATAGCAGCATGCTACAATTTTTCACCATTTAACTAATACTCCATTTTGCCCTAATTGCTACCAAAATGGAGTCTCACATTTACCATCGTTGCACTCCATCTGCCATTGTCCATTCACTGACACTTTCTGCGTCCTTCTGCAGATGTTCATTATCCTTTTCACACAACACTAAAATGAGTGGTAGAGTAATCTGTGAACTGTAACTGAACATAGAAGAACACAACGCAGAACAGGCCCTTCGGCCCTCCATGTTGCGCTGACCTGTGAACTAATCGAAGCCCATTCCCCTGCACTATCCTATTGTCAAACATATGCTGATCCAAGGGCTGTTTAAATGCCCCTCATGTGGCTGAGTTAACTTCATTGGCAGGCAGGGCATTCCACGCCCTTACCACTCTCTGAGTAAAGAACCTGCCTCTGACATCTGTCTTAAATCCATCACCCCTCAATGTGTAGCTGCACCCCCTTGTACAAGCTGAAGTCATCATCCTCGGAAAAAGACTCTCACTGTGCACCCTATCTAATCCACTGACCATCTTATATATCTCTATTAAATCCCCCTGAGCCTCCTTCTCTCCAATGAGAAGAGACCCAAGTTCCTCAGCCTTTCTTCATGAGACCTTCGCTCCAGACCAGGCAACATTCTGGTAAATCTCCTCTGCACCTGTTCCAACGATTCCACATCCTTCCTGTAATGGAGCGACCACGCAATATTCGAACCGAGGCCGCACGAGCGTTTTGTAGAGTTGCAGCATGACATCACGTCTCCGCAACTCAATCCCTCTACCAATGAAACCTAAAACACCATCAGACTTCTGAACAGCACTATCAACCTGAGTGGCAATTTTCAGGAATCTATGTAGATGGACACCAAGATCCCTCTGCTCATCTACACTGCCAATAATCTTTCCGTTGACCCGGTGTTCTGCCTTCCTATTATTCCGCCCAAAGTGAATCACCTCACATTTATCCATATTAATCTCCATTTGCCAAATTTCGGGACAATTCTGCAGTTTATCCAAGTCTCCCTGCAACCTGCAACATTCTTCCACACTGTCCACCACTCCACCGACTTTAGTGTCATCTGCAAACTCACAAACCCATCCACCAATTCCTGCGTCCAAGTCATTTATACAAATGACAAACAGCAGTGGTCACAAAACAGATCCTTGAGGCACACCACGCGTAACCGGACTCCAGGCTGAATATTTTCCATCAACCACCACTTGTTGCCTTCTTACCGAAAGCCAGTTTCTAATCCAAATGGCTAAATCTCCCTCAATCCCGAGCCTCTGTATTTTCTCCGAGAGCCTACCATGGGGAAACTTATCAAAGACTTTACTCAAGTCCATGTACACCACGCCAACTGCCCGACCCTCATCCACATGTTTGGTCACCTTCTCAAAAAACTCAATGAGGTTTGTGAGACACGACCTGCCCTTGACGAATCCATGCTGACTATCTCCAATCAAGTTGTTGCTTGTTGGATGATTATAAATCCTGTCTCTTATAATCCTTTCCAAAATTTTTCCTGCAACACACCTAAGGCTCACAGGTCTATAATTGCCTGGGTCATTCCTACTGCCCCTCTTGAACAAGGGCACAACATTTGCAATCCTCCACTCCTCTGGTACGAAACCTGTAGATAATGAGGACTCCAAGATCAAGGCCAAAGGCTCCACCACCTCCTCCCTAGCATCCCAGACAATCCTCGGACAAATCCTATCAGGCCCAGGGGCTTTACCTACCGTCACACGTTGTGGAATTGATGACACTTCCTCCTTACTAACCTTAACCCTTTCAATTCTAGTAGCCTCTAACTCAGTCACCTCCTCTACAATATTCTCCTGTCCCTCAGTGAAAACAGATGAGAAACATTAATTTAGCACCTCTCCAATCTCCACAGCGTCCACACACAACTTCCCACTTCTGTCTTTGACTGGCCCTATGCCTACCCAAGTCATCCTCTTATTCCTCACATACCTATCGAAAGCTTTCGGGGTCTCCTTTATTTACCTGCCAGTGTCTGCTCGTGTACCCTCCTTGCTCTTCTTAACTCTCTCTTTAAATCCTTCCTAACTAATCTGTAGCTCTCCATCACCTCATGTGAACCATCTGGTCTCATCGTCACATCAGCCTCCCTCTTCTGCTTAACAAGAGATACAATTTTTTTAGTAAACCACGGTTCCCTTAGCTGATCGCTTCCTCCCTGCCTGACAGGGACGTACCTATCAAGGACACGCAATATCTGCTCCTTAAACCAGCTCCACAATTCAATTGTCCCCATTGCCCTGCATTTTGCTAACCCATTCTATGCCTCCTTAGTCTTGCCTAATCACACTACAAGGGAGGAATGGAGAAGCCGATAGTGAAGGGGACTATCAGAGGTTACAGCAGAACATAGGTAGACTGGAGAGTTGGGCAGATAAATGGCAGATGGAGTTCAATCCGGGCAAATGCGAGGTGATGCATTTTGGAAGATCAAATTCAAGGACGAACTATACAGTAAATGGAAAAGTCTTGGGGAAAATTGATGAACAGAGAGATCTGGGTGTTCAGGTCCATTGTTCCCTGAAGGTGACAACGCAGGTCAATAGGGTGGTCTCGAAGGCATATGGCATGCTTTCCTTCATTGGATGGGGTATTGAGTACAAGACTTGCCAAGGTCATGTTGCAGTTGTATCGGACTTTGGTTTGGCCACATTTGGACTGCTGTGCACAGTTCCAGTCGCCACATTACCAAAAGGATGTGGATGCTTTGGAGAGGGTGCAGAGGAGGTTCACCAGGATGCTGCCTTGTATGGAGGGTGCTCGCCATGAAGAGAGGTTGAGTAGACTAGGATTATTTTCATGAGAAAGATGGAGATTGGGGGGGACCTGATTGAGGTCAACAAAATCATGAGGGTATAGACAGGGTGAACAGCAAAAAGCTTTTTACCCCCAGAGTGGAGGACTCAATTACGAGGGGTCATGAGTTCAAAGTGAGAGGAGCAAAGTTTAAGGGACATATGCATGGCAAGTTCTTTACACAGAGGTTGGTGGGCACCTGGAACGTGTTGCCAGCGGAGGTGGGAGACGCAGACACGTTAGCATCTTTTAAGATATATTTGGACAGGCACGTGGATGGGCAGGGAGCAAATGGACACAGACCGTGAGAAAATAGGTGACAGGTGAGACAGAGGATCTTGATCGGCGCAGGCTTGGAGGGCTGAAGGACCTGTTCCTGTGCTGTAATTTTCTTAGTTGTTTTGACTGACTAGAGGGAGCGAGGGAGGGAGGAATGGATGGCTGGTGGGAGGGAGCGAGGGAGGGAGGGAGCGAGGACTGACTGGAAGAAGGAATGGATGAATGGAGGGAGCAAGAGGAAGGGGGGGCAAAGGGGCAGGAGGAGGAGGGGGGGCAAGGGGCAGGAGGAGGAGGGGGGGCAAGGGGCAGGAGGAGGAGGGGGGGCAAGGGGCAGGAGGAGGAGTGGGGGCAAAGGGGCAGGAGGACGAGGGGGCGGGGGGGCAAAGGGGCAGCAGGAGGAGGGGGGCAAAGGGGCAGGAGGAGGGGGGGAACGGAGGAAGGGAGATGAACACAGCAGACAGGCTGACATCAGCTTCCCTGGCCTCTGATGCTGCATGTCCTGCTGTTTCATGCTCATGAACACCTCGTTACCTCCCATTCTCTTTTGTTTGTGTTTTATCACTCTTCCTCCCTCACTCTGATTCTCTCCCCCTCTCTCACCTCTGCTGGCCCTAATTTCACTCCCTTGTCATGCTCCTTTATTTCCATCTTTCTGTCCCTTTTCTCTCTCCCACCACAAACTCTCTCTCTCTCACTCTGGCTTTCACAGGGGGAGAGAGTACAAGAGCAAAGGAAACCAAAGCACGCAGCGCCTTCGGCTGAGAGAGAAATGAAGCACTGCCGGAGATTTTCCAAACCCGGACACAGGGGTTGCCTCTCTCTCTCTCTCGACAGTCTCTGTGACTGCCCCATCAAACCCCACACCCATTCCCTTCCCATGGTGTCTCTCTACAAACCCACCTCCGGGTAGAAATGCAAACACAAGTTGCTGAAAATGCTCAGCATCTGTGAAGAAAAAGTACCGAGATAACGTTTTGGATGCGATGACCCTTTCCCTCAGAGCTCCGGCTAGAAATGCTCCAGCCTCTGAGACAGGGTCCCCTTGTAGTCGGAGAGCTGCAGGTCGATCTCGGCTGGTCGCTTGGTGCAGGGCATCAAGAGCTCCCCTCAGCCCCTGGAAGGGGTCTGTTCAGCCCCTAACCTTATACTGACCCTGGTTCTGTCCTTCCCTCATCCCCAGGAGCCCCTCCTGCCTTCCCACCTTGTCGTCGGAGTGCTATTCGGCTACGGAGGGTTGTGCGATAAAGATCCTACTTCCCACAGCGGCGGGGTGAGGGGGCATCCCCTCACTCCGAAAACACCTTCTCCCATCTCATCTTGTGGCAGTAGCTGTTCAGCTGCAGAAAGCAGCTCTGCCCGTGACCCCAAACCTCCCTACAACACCCCTCTCCTAAACCGACCCTTTTGCAGTAGCTGTAAGCCATTCAGTCACTGGGCTGTACAATAGTGACTCTCACCATGTCCTCTCACTTCCAGGACGGCTATCCTCGAAACCCCACCCCATTCCAACCCCCTCCTTCCCTTTACCTTGTAGTACGAGAGCAGTCGGCTGTTCGGCTACGGAAACCCGCGCAGGGCTGTATAACAGACACCCTCCCAATGTCCCCAGCCTTCCCTCACCCGGGGAGGGCTATTCTCACCCCCAAAACATACATTCCCAACCCCTCGCCTTGTGATAGGAGCGGCGCAGGATGTGAAACAGGGACCGTGCTCATGTCCCCAGTCCTCCCTTCACCCCAAACCCCGCTCTCACCTTGCAGTAGGAGATAGTTTTCGGCTACTCAGCCCCGGAAGGCGTCGCGGACCCTAGGCCGGGTGCTCGGGGAGCGCAGGCTCGGTGCCAGGCAGCTGTTCAGGCAGGTAGCTGTGCCCAGGAGCCGGGCGAAGAGGCCTTCTCCCACCTCGGATCCCCGCTCCCGGCAAAGGCGGCGCAGGGCTGAGCCACTGAGCAGCGAGCGCTCCGGCAGCCCGGATGCCTGCTCCTAGCCCGGTGGTCATGCTGGAGGCCGCTGGAGAACAGGAGGTTGTAGGGGTCCAGGAGCGTGGTGCGATGATCCCCGCTGCCGAACCGCTGGGTCCTCAGCCCACTCCTGGGTCAAGGGATCCAGACAGCGGACTCATCGCCGAGGCAGAGTCGGGGGGTGGGAAAAGGCGTGAGTCGGACCAGGAGAGGAAGGGGATTGACTGAAAGGGAGAAAGAGACAGACTGTGTGTGTGTGTGTGTGAGAGAGAGAGAGAGAGAGAGGGATTAGAAATGCAGTCTGATTGCGGATGGGTTGGGTTCAAACAGAGATCTTTAAACTTTGTTCGAAAGAAACTCACAACGCTCCCTGCTGAGCGGGTGGAGAGGCTCGGCTAGAGAGTAAGAGAGATGGAGGAAAAGGCGGGGGGAGGGGCGGCGCAGAGTGGGTGGGGGGGTCGACGGAGAGAGAGAAAGGCAGAAGCACACACAGAGGGAGGCAGAGACAGAGAGGGGCACACACACACAAAGACCAAAGAGACAGTGAAAGAGAAGGAGAGAGACAGAGAAGTGCACAGCGAGAGAGAGAGAGACACAGACAGACAGAGAGTGAGGCACACACACAGAGATGGAGAGACAGAGATTGTGTGTGTGGTTGGGGGTGGGTCTGGAGCAAATGAGAGAGGGGGAGGGGGAGACAAAGAGACAGAGTCGCAGAGTTGTACAGCAGGGAAACAGACCCTTCAGGCCGACCAGATATCGTAACTGACTAGTTCCATTTGCCAGCATGTTGCCCATATCCCTCCAGACCCTTCCTATTCATGTGTCCATGCAGGTGACTTTTAAATACTGTGAGTATAATAGCCTCTGGCAGTTCATTCCATACACAAACTACACCAGGGAGGACACATTGGCTCCAAATCCATCTCCCATCCTCTGAGAGAAAGAACAGGAAATGACATCACCAACCCAAGGAAACCGAAACACTTGAATAGAAAGCGGGACCGAACTCCAGCGCTTCACCGGAGGCTCACTGATGATTTTACCTGGAATGGTGACGAATCATCTGAAAACTAACCTTCCAGCTCATTGAGCAATCTTACATTCCAGAACCTGAACCCTGAGCTACAAATCTTCTCAAAACTCGATAATGCTTTGCCACTTGATTAACAGATGCATCCTATTTTTTTAAAAAAATAAAGTTTTCTTGCTGGATGTATGACTGACTGATCAATGTTTGTTGTCCTTCCTTAACTGAGCCTTGGGAACTCTGCAGCCCAATGCTATCAATGTGGATTTCACAAGCTTCAAAATCTCCACTCCCACCACTGCATCCCAAAACCAGCCCATCTCGTCCCCACCTCCCTAATCTGTTCTTCCTCTTACCCATCCGCTCCTCCCAGCTCAAGCCAAGCCCCATTCCCTACCTATGAAGCTCCTCCCGCCCCCTTGACCTGTTCGTCCTCCCCAGAGTGACCTATCCCCTCCCTCCCTCCCCACCTACACTCACCTCTAATGGCTTCATGTCCAGCCCCTTAAGACCACAAGATACAAGTCGAAGTTGGGCCATTCGGCCCATGAAGTCCACTCCGCCATTTAAATCATGGATGATGGGCATTTCAACACCACTTCCCTGCACTCTCCCCGCAGCCCTTGATTCCTTTTGAGATCAAGAATTTGTCGATCTCTGCCTTGAAGGCATCCAACAACCCGGCCTCCATGCACTCTGCGGCAATGAATTCCACAAGCCCACCACTCTCTGGCTGAAGAAATGTTGTCTCATTTCAGTTTTAAATTTACCCCCTCTAATTTTAAGTCTGTGCCCACGGGTCCTCGTCTCCCCTCCTAACGGAAACAACTTCCGAGCGTCCACCCCTTCTAAACCATTCATTATCTTGTAAGTTTCTATTAGATCTCCCCTCGACCTTCTAAACTCTAATGAGTACAATCCCAGGATCCTCAGCCGTTCATCATACGCTAAACCTACCATTCCAGGGATCATCCGTGTGAATCTACGCTGGACACGCTCCAGGGCTAGAATGTCCTTCCTGAAGCATGGGGCCCAAAATTGGACACAGTATTCTAAATGGGGCCTAACGAGAGCCTTATAAAGCCTCAGAGGCACATTGCTGCTTTTATATTCCAACCCTCTTGAGATAAACGACATTACATGCGCTTTCTTAATTACTGACTCTAGGGACTATTAACGTTGTCCTACTATGAACAAACGGAGAGAGGAACAGACCAAGAAATTTATGGCCAGTCAGAATAATCTCAGCACTGGAGAAGCTATAAAGAGGCATTCTTAGGGGTAGAATGTACTTGCATGAATTAATCAGGGATAGTCAGTATGGATTTGTTAAGATGAGGTCACGTTTCAGAAATTTGATCCTTTTTTGAGGAGATGTTGGAGTGTTGATGAGCTTATGCATTTGATGTGGACTTAGTAAAGCCCCCCTTGGCAGAGTGATCAAGAAAACAGCAGTCAACGGGATCAAAGGCAAAGAGGCACACTGGAGCCAAAACTGGCTGAGGCAGAGAGCACAGGGTGATTGACGGTAGAGAGATATCTATCTGACAGGATGTTTGCTTTGAGTGGGGTTGTGCAGGGCTTGCCACAAGGGCCCTTGAAATTTGTCAATGAGATTCATCATTTCAGCTTAAACACAGAGTGTATGACCGTGTCGCTAGCAAATCACTAATTCAGTGAGGAGGATATCGGTGGAATGGTCATGTAAATAACAGCCATGGGATCAAAGGCAAAGTGGCACACTGGATCTAAAATTGGTTGACAGGCAGGATGAATAAACTTCAGGAGGAGATCAACTGACTGGTCAGCTGGGCACAGCAATTGGAACTCAACCAGGAAAAATGTGGGCTAACAAACTCTGGAGGGCTAACAAGGCCTAATGGGTGGTGACCAAAACGCCACACACGACTCCAGCTGTGGCCAAAACAAACTTTTAAACAGCTCCAAAGTGACCTCCCCATTCTTAGAATCTACGCCACGACTGATAAAGGGAGATGTCCCATATGTCTTTGTAACAACCCTTACTAGCCTGTCCTGACCCCTTCAGGAATTTATGAACAAGCACCCCAGCATCCCTTTTCTCCTCGAAGCTTCCCAGTGTCCTGCTATGCATTAGATTTAGATTTAGGTTTTATTATCACATGTATTCAATACACGGTACAAGAGTACAATGTCACCTCAGACGGTGTCATCTCAGGGACAAAGTACCTTGGTACGAAATTTTAGTTGCAGAAGTAGAAAAGGTATCCATCCTTCTTTACTCAGAGTCGTAGGGGAGTGGAATGCAATGCCGGAGAGGGTAGTGAAGTCAGCCTCATTAGGGGCATTTAATTGGCTATTAGACAAGCAAATGGATGACAATATAAGGTAGGGGTGGAGGTTAGATAGACCTTAGGATGAGGGTAAAAGTTTGATACAACATCGTGGGCCGAAGGGCCTGGACTGCGCTGTACCGTTCCACGTTCTATGTTAGAAAAATAAATGAGTAAGTTAAAAAGTTCAGCACTACAGACTTCTTAGTATAACAGTAGAAAAATAAAAACAAAACTTTAAAAAGTCAAACATTACAGTCCTTTCTTAAGCCACGAATTTGCAGACACTCTGAACGAGGCTTCCCCCGTGACGGTTTGTATTCCCCTGCGTTGGGCTAGGGCCCGCCCATCCTTGCCAGTGGACTTCACTGCTGACTGCCATTGCTGACCTCCATCGGGCACGATAGGCTTTGCCACGTTAAGTAGTCTCATCTTATTCCTTCTTCAGGCTACATCAATCCGCCACTGACCTGCCCATCTGACCGATGCCAAGATTGGAGCAGACTAGGGGACATGGTGAAGGTGTTTAAGATTTTGAAGGACATGGAAAGGTTAACTGGAAGTTGCTTTTTCCATTCGTAGACATGTCAATAAACAGGGGGCACAGATTGAAGTTCACAGGTAGAAAGCTAAGAGGGGAGCTGAGGAGAACCTATTTTCCCAGTGTGGTGGGAGTCCTGAGCTCACTGACTGAAAGTGTGACTGATTCAGAAAGTGTCTGAATATTTAAGCAGTATTTAGATGTTCACTTGTGTTGCCGTAGGCTCCAGGGCTATGGGCCAAACAATCAAAACGGAAATCAATGCCATGTGAGTTCAATGTAGACAGAACTTTGTTGAGCAGTGCAGGAACTACGGACCGCACGGCCTCCTCCTGTGCACCAAACATCCATGAGTCTATAATTACACAGCTTTTCTTTGAGGCATTTCTCCACTTGACTGATTCTTTGTAAATGCAAGGCCGACAAAATAAATCCTTTTATTAAAAGCTTCCATCTCACTGAGAAAGCTTCAGGCCAATTTGATAATCTGCTCTCAAAAATCTGCTCATATTTTGATAGTTATGACAAATTCTACTATCAGGGCTGACACAATCCACAACATTCTAAATCAATCAACAATATTCCAGAAAGATGATCATTTGCCGTTCCTACCAATTTTAACAGATGCTTTAGAAAATAGAGAAATAAATCTAGATCTGTCAAGAACTAATCAGTTCTTCCTTGGACCATACTCATATGTATCAGTTTTCAATGAAATATGCCCATTAGTTTGTGAGTTACATTGCTGACCAACAGAACAACAAATGGGCAAAAACATGAAGTGTTATCACTGCTGCAAGTGAGCAGTAGAGTCATACCACACTTCTGAATATTTTTCCCAGTATTCTTATGATGAAAACATGATTGGGAACAAAAACAGCTGCTGAGGCTAGTGTCTTTGAGAAACAATAGCATCATACATATGTAGCGCATCATTTATCTTGCAGGAATGCACTGTGCACATTCTGCACAGACCAAGTTATGATTTAACACTCATCGTGGCAGTGACTAAATACAGAAATATACTAATACAGCAAACCTTTTGTTAAACAGCACCTGTGGTCCCAGGAATGTGCTGAATAATCAAAAATTCCAGTTGATCAATAGGTCCACACACACAAAAAACACACACTCGATAACAGGAACATAATGCACAGGATATACACATCACTGTTCTCCTTCATTTACAGCATAAATAACTTCAGTAATGATGTAACTTTGCGTGAACTAAAACTTACTGGCAGAGAGCCTTCTCACTTGCACCCTCACCAGACATCACAGAGATTATGAGAAGACAGTAAACATCTGGTATGTAATTTTTGTCAGTTTATTGAGTGTGCTAGTTTATTAAACAAAGTTTACCTCCAGTTAAACCTACAGTTTACAAGTGCATCAGCAATGATAGATTTAGTACTGACACTTGTATTTTTCCTCCAGTTGACGCTTGGATGGACACATCAAGACAATTTTCAAAGAAAGCACTCTGATTCTTCGACTCCAACCCCTGGAAAAGGAAATTGCAGAATGTCACTGACTCACTTTACTGATTTGAATACAGCATAAGATACATAGAACATCGAACAGTACAGGCCCTTCAGCCCACGATGTTGTGCCGAACTTTTACCCGAAACCTCAGGTCTATCAAACCTCCACCCCTATCTTATATTACCATCCATATGCCTGTCTAATAGTCACTTAAATGCCCCTAATGAGGACGATTCCGCGACCCACTCGAGCTAAAACAAAGATCTCTTTGAATTGTCATTTGTCAGACATGTATTGAATCAAAAAACAAATTTCTCACTTCCATAGATTTCTATAGCACCTTAATATGATTTGTGAAAATTAATATTTCACCCTTTCATTTTATAAATACAACTTTAAACAAAATGCTACTATATAGAACTTCTATGTTGGTATTTGCGCATATGCCATTTCAGTTTGTGTGATCTGTTTCTATACAACGAGTGATAAATACTTCGATTAAAATGGTTGAGAGCAGTGTATGTGAGATTTAATACCATGCTTTATCGGCAGACAGTCCATGAGCGGGTAGTTATTCACGAGACTCAACTGACATCATGTCTCAGGGGGGCTTGTGGCCTCTGGGTTACGTACTGTTTGACCATTGCCTACTGGTCACTGGTTGAGAGCAAAGAGAACTACTGGCTGCTATCCATTTTCAACAAGTGATCACGATAATCTACCTGCGTTTCAATGTCCCATCAACATTCAAGAATTGTTGATCGAAGAGGCTACTGTGTCACAAACAGGAGCAGAATCAAGATCAACCAGAGATAATGGGAACTGCAGATGCTGGAGATTCCAAGATAATAAAATGTGAGGCTGGATGAACACAGCAGGCCAAGCAGCATCTCAGGAGCACAAAAGCTGACGTTTCGGGCCTAGGCCCTTCATCAAGATCAACCATGTTCTTTTCCCTATCTGAACAAGCTGCCAACACCAGAAATATGGGACCGTCTGAATCAATCTTATACAATTAACTTTTACAGTAGACAACAGGTGCAGAAGTAGGCCATTCAGCCCTTCGAGCCAGCACCACCATTCATTATAATCATGGCTGATCATCCACAATCAGTATCCTATTCTTGCCTTATCCCCATAACCCTTGATTCCATTATCTTTAAGAGCTCTATCCATCTCTTTCTTGAAACGATCCAGAGACTTGTGCCTCTATTGCCTTCTGGGGCTGAGCATTCCATACATCCACCGCTCTCTGGGTGAAGAAGTTTTTTTCTCAACTCTGTTCTAAATGCCCTACCCCTTATTTTTAAACTGTGTCCTCTGGTTCTGGACTCACCCGTCAGCGGAAACATGGTTCCTGCCTCCAGAGTGTCCAATCCTTTAATAATCTTATACATCTCAATCAGACCCCCTCTCATCCTTGTAAGCCAGGGCCCTGTACAGCTGCAGAAGGACCTCTTTGCTCCGATACTCAATTCCTCTTGTTATGAATGCCAGCATGCCATGAGCTTTCTTCACTGCCTGCTGTACCTGCGTGCTTGTTTTCATTGACTTCTGTACAAGAACACCTAGATCTCGTTGTACTTCCCCTTTACCTAACTTGACTCCATTTTGATAGTTATCTGCCTTCCTGTTCTTTCCACCAAGGTGGATAACCACACATTTGTCCACATTAAACTGCATCTGCCATGCATCCGTCCACTCACCTCGCCTGTCCAAGTCACCCTGTATTCTCATAACATCCTCCTCACATTTCACACTGCCGCCCAGCTTTGTGTCATTGACAAATCTGCTAATATTACTTTTAGTGCCTTCATCTATATCATTAATGTATATTGTAAACAGCTGCAGTCCCAGCACCGAACCTTGTGGTACCCCACTGGTCACCACCTGCCATTCCCAAAGGGACCCGTTTATCACTACTCTCTGCTTCCTGTCAGACAGCCAATTTTCAATCCAACTCAGTATTTTGCCCCCAATAACATGTGCCCTAATTTTGCTCACTAATCTCCTCTGTGGAAATTTATCAAAGGCTTTCTGAAAGTCCTGGTCCACTCCATCCACTGGTTCTCGCTTGTCCATCTTCACAGTTACATCCTCAAAAAATTCCAGAAGATTAGTCAAGCACAATTTCCCCTTCGTAAATCCATGCTGGCTCTGACCTATCCTGTTACGGCTATCCAAATGAGTTGTGATTTCATCTTTTATAATTCACTCCAGCATCGTTCCCACCACTGACGTCAGGCTAACCGGTCTATAATTTCCTGTTTTGTCTCTCCCTCCTTTCTTGAAAAGTGGGACAACATTAGCCACCCTCCAACCTGCAGGAACTGATCCTGAATCTGTAGAACATGGGAAAATGATTACCAATCCGTTCACGATTTCTAGAGCCACCTCCTTAAGTCCCCTGGGATGCAGACCATCAGGTACCGGGGACTTAGCAGCCTTCAGACCCAACACCATTTCCTGATGAATATAAATACCCTTCAGTTCATCCATTACCCTACGTCCTTCAGCCACCATTACATCTGGGAGATTGCTTGTGTCTTCCCTAGTGAAGACAGATCCAAAGTACCTATTCAACTCTTCTGCTATTTCCTTGATCCCCATAATAAATTCACTCTTTTCTGTCTTCAAGGGCCCAATTCTAGTCTTAACCATTTTTTTTTCACATACCTTTTTCTATCCTCCTTGATAATGGGAACTGCAGATGCTGAAGAATCCAAGATAACAAAGTGTGGAGTTGGATGAACACAGCAGGCCAAGCAGCATCTCAGGAGCACAAAAGCTGATGTTTCGGGCCTAGACCCTTCATCCAGGCCCGAAACATCAGCTTTTGTGCTCCTGAGATGCTGCTTGGCCTGCTGTGTTCATCCAGCTCCACACTTTGTTATCCTTACTATCCTCCTTAATATTTTTGGTCAGTTTTCCTTTGTACCTCATTTTTTTCTCTGCGTATTGCCTTTTTAGTCATCTTCTGTTGCTCTTGAAAACCTTCCCAGTCCTCCGGCTTCCCACTCATCTTTGCTATGTTATACTTCTTCTCTTTTATCTTTATAGAGTCCTTAACTTCCCTCGTCAGCCATGGCCGTCCCTGCCTCCCCTTAGGATCTTTCTTGCTCTTTGGAATGAACTGATCCTACACCTTGTGCATTATATCCAGAAATACCTGCCATTGTTGTTCCACTGCCATCCCTGCTACGGTATTGAACCATTGAACTTTGGACAGCTCCTCCCTCATCGCTCCATAGTTCCCTTTGTTCAACTACAATACTGACACTTCCGATTCTCCCTTCTCCGTCTCAAATTGCTGATTAAAACTTATCATATTATCATCACTACCTCTAATGGCTTCCTTACTTCGAGGTCCCTGATCAAATCCAGTTCGTTGCCCAACACCAGATCCAGAATTGCCTCCTCCCTGGTAGGCTCCACACTGACTCTGCATCTCCTGATTCTATGTCTCCACTCGCAAGGGGCTGAAGATTTTATATTTCTTTACATTCATAATTTCATATTCATTTTACTATTTACTATTTCTTTATTATTTCATTTTCTTTACTTCTGACTATTTTAAATCCGACATGTTTTCTTATGCTACATCAGTGACGACATTTCAAAAGTAGTTTAGCTGCCTATAAAGTACTTTTTATACCGGAGACCATAAAATATGCTACATAAATGCAGTTCTTTCTTTTATTAACTGCTGTAGTTGTGTGCTTCTTTGCCAATGGAGGATTGGCTACAATTACGCAGAGGAGCATAAGTGAAATACATTTCCCATGACAAAATTCCAAACCAAAGTTACGAAATTAGAATAATAAAATATTGCCTGTTTGCAACTGAACTGTAGATGAGCAAAGGTCACTTAGTCAGTAAAGTACAAATTAACTATGTTCCCGACATGGAGAATACAAATGAAAACTACGGTAATGCTCACAGGAACTTGGACAATGTTCTACTTTATGATCATAGCAATGCCATATCATCAACACAGGTTTTAATAGATAATAAGTCACTCTGGGATATTTATTCATTTGTTTTATATCCTCAAGATCATCTTCGCAAATCCTGTGAACAGGGACCACTGAACAGCTGACTTAGAATTTTTTTCCACCTATAATATCCATGTTTTATCCTTCTCCCCTCGAAGTTTGTCTGCAGGAAGATGAGTTTACAGGGGCCTTACAGTTTTAATTTGTACATATATGTGTCCAATCTTTGTAAATATCTGTCTGTAGTGAGAATCTATGCATTTGCAATAAATAGGCATTCTTGTTAAGAACAGAAACCTGGACCGTGGTCTTCATCAGTTTGGATCTAAAAGACAGGTAAATTAGGGAAATTTACATACTTTTTAAAATCTTCCACATTGGGATTACTCTGGAAACAGCAGGCTCGAATTGCAGCATGGTACCCTTCTGAATGTAACACCTGAAATCACGAAAGTAATAAATTCCTTGAAAACGAACACAGATTCTATACATGAAGGTTACACAAATCCACGAGCTACAACATGGGGAAAAATACAGTGGATGCTATTTTTAACGAACAGTGTGACTACATCAACTGTTCTGTCTGAGAGTGAAATCTGAGAAATGAAAAGTGAAAACTGCCGGGTTAGAAAGATCCAGTTACGTGCTTACCTGATGGAAATGCATTGATTGTGATATTAATATATATATGATTGTTAATTGAGAGTACTGACGAATTTTGCTTATTGTTTCTGTGATCATCTCAACAATCCATTTGTCAACACAATAAAGTAGATATTGTTATTGTAAAACACCCCTGTAAATCCAAAGAAAATTTCAAGAGGGGCCAAATAAGTAGTGTTGGGGAACAAAGAAATGGCAGAGGAACTGAACAAGTATTTTGCATCAGTCTTCAGGTTGGAAGGCACCAGTAGTAGAACTTTAAGGGAGTCTGAAGCAGAAGTGAGTGCGGTGGCCATCACTAAGGAGAAGGTACAGGGGAAGCTGAAGGGTCTGTGTGGAATTTGTACATTCTCCCCATGTCCGCACGGGTCTCCACCAGGTGCTCTGATTTCCATCCACAGTCCAAGATGTGCAGGCAAGGTGGATCAGCCATGGCAAATGTGAGCTTGCCAGGACACAGTACAGGGCTGGGTCTTGGTGGGATGTTCTTGACGGAGATGGTGCAGACCCAATGGCCTCTTTCCGCTCTGTAGGAATTCTATAATTCCGAGAAGATGGTAAATTACATGGACCAGATGGACTACCCCCCAGAGTTCTGAAGGAGATAAGTAAGAAGACCATGCAGGTATTGATGATCTTTCAGGAATTACTGGAGTCAGGGTGGGTCCCAAAGGAGTACAAAATGGCAAATATAACACCCCTGTTTAAAATGGAGGGAGGCAAAAGACAAGAAATTAAAAGACGAGAAAAACCTGTTCGCCTGACGCTGGTCATTAGGTCAGATTTTAGAATCCATTATTAAGGATGAGATCGGAGAGTACTTGGAAGGACATGGTAATACTTGGAACTACATGTTAAATTGGGCTGAGAAAACACAACTTTGTCAAGGGAAGGTCTCTGTTAGATTCTTTGAGAATGTAACCAGTGAGTAAAAACAAAAGAGAGCCATTGAACTTTATCTGTTTGGATTTTCAGAAAGCCTTTGACAAGGTGCCACACAGGACGCTTCAAAATAAAAAAAATGAGCTTATGGTGTGAGGGAGTAGGTACTGGCATGGATAGAGGATCGGCTAACTGGCAGAATGCAGAGAGTGGCAATAAAAGGGTCTTTTGCAGGATGGCAGCCAGCAACTACAGGAGTTCCACAGTCATCAGAGTTCAGACTACAGCCATTCACCTTATACATTAGCAATCTGGACAAAGGAACTAATGGTATTGTTGTCCACAGGGGGTTGTTGCTAAGTTTGCAGATGACATTTCGATAGGTGGAGAGGCAAGTAGTGTTGAGGAAGTGGGGAGGTCACAGAGAGTCTGTAGAGAAGTGGCAGTACAGGTATAGGCTATTTTCGAAATGGGGAAAGGCTTCAGAAATCTGAAGCACAAAGATGCCCCAGTTCAGGATTCTTTTAACATGCAGGTTCAGTTGGCAGTTGGGAAGGCAAATGCAATGTCAGCATTCATTTCCATACGGCAAAAATACAAGAGCAGAGATGTATTGCTGAGGCTGTGTAAGGCTCTGGTCATATTGCATTTGGAATATTAAGAGCAGTTTTTGGCCATCTGTCTAAGGAAGGATGTGCGGGCCTTTGTCAGGGTCTAGAGGAGGTTCTCAAACATAATCCTGGCGATGAAGGGACTGTCATGTGAGGAATGGCTGAGAACTCTGGGTCTGTACTCGATGGAGTTTAGAAGGATGAAGGGGGTCACACTGAAGGTAATTCAGGCCTGGATAGAGTGGTCATGGAGATGATGTTTCCACGAGTAGGAGAGACCAGGACCTGGGGGCACAGCCTCAGAGTCAAAGGGACTACCCTTCAGGATGGAGATGAGGAGGAATTTCTTCAGTCAGAAAGTTGTGAATCTGTGGAACTCGTTGATGCAGAAACCTGTGAAGGCCAAGTCAGAGTTGATTTCAGGCGTAGATAGATATGTTCTTGCTTAGTATGGACACAGGAGAATGGGATTGAGAATGATTGATCCCACTCAATGGGCTGAATGGTCTAATTCTGTTCTTAAATCTTCAGGTCTAAAACACTGGAATGAATCAGTTCAGCGTCATTTTTATTGCACTGCAAGGACAGTAGCTCTCCAAAAGACCGAAAAGATTTTCTCACGCTGTTGTGGCAAACCTATTCAATAACTGGCAACAATGCTCCTATTGTGCCTCTCTCAGCCGATGCTAGTTAGTTCTCCTACTCATCGTAACTGGACCATCCTGGTATTACTGGCACTAGTGCCATGTTTAAAGGCTATTGTGAACCAGTAAAATGCTCAGAATCCAGAACTGCCTTGTACAGTTCATAGCATTTGTCCCAGACAGGGTAGGAAAGGGGAAATTAGCACCTTATTTTACAGTTAGGGACCTGGAAGTCCTGGTGGATGGATTGGTGCAGTGCAGAACTGTCCTCTTTCCCAAGGACAAGCACAGGAGGCCATGACACAAGACTCGGCCAGACTCAGCTGAGGCTGTCCAGTGTCAATGCAGTCTCAACCACCAAAAGAACCATCCAGCATTGCTGCAAGATCAGTGATCCCTGCTCCAACAGAAGAAGAGCCTCATTGTTCTGTGCTACCTCACATTCACACTCTCTCTAATTCTGCACCACCCTTCAGCACAGCTCACGTAATACCATTCTCACCAAAGCATTCAATGTCTGTCTTCGCTTGCTCTCGTCTACTTGAGGCCCCAAGGCTATTATTCCTGTATGTTCTCTGTGCCTCTTGCTCTCACCCAGGAGACCTCACCTCCCTTCCCAAACATACATGAGCACTAACAAATGCTCCAGCTCATTTCATCTCACTCAATCCCTCCCTTTGTTTCATTCCAGGAAAAACAGCCCACAGTAGGGCAGAAAGAGCCAACACAGGTAGTGAGGTGTCTAACGTTTGACTTCTCACAACCTATGAGGATAGTGTCCTGACCATGATCATTCTGAGCAGCCAACTGATTGCATCCAAGCCCCTCGAGTGATATCAGACAATGCCCTGGAGTTAGCTAGACCTGCTGCCTGAAACTGCCTCCCTTGACTGGAGACCATTCCCCTCAGAACATGAAGCATGACCATGAGGTTGGAGACAATGCAACGCGTTCTGTGCTTCTGCAGCTGGCACATGCTGCAGGTGTGAGATCAACATATCACGGTGCTGAACGGCAACACATCCACTCCTTTGATTGATGACTGCTGACAAACATGACAAGCTGTCTGGCTTGGTCTCGATGCCAAAAAGTTAATCAATATACTAGCATTATGAGTCTGTGAGATGTGGCAGAGGGGGCAACCCATAAAAAGACAAGGCAAATGAAGACAAGGCAGAGGAGCTGTTAGCATTCATGCAGGGACAAAATGAGAGTGGAGAGCTCAAGCAAGGTGTCCTGATGTGTAACGTGGCCCAATACACGAATGGGTGCCTGTTCCTGCATATAAAAGTGCCCTGGCAGCAGCACTGCAATGAGGGGGGCTGCTGCAATCCAAAATGCAGCAATGAAGTACAGAAGAGTACTGAAAGCAGATCTGAGATGTGCTATGATGTGCTGAGGCTGGAACATGCCACATGTCAAAACTGTGGACATGGGGTGCTACTGATGGGTGTGGCTGGAGATGCTGGTGACTAGTGTCCAAGTTGGGGATCCAGAGGAGCATTGAGCAATGTGGAAGCACCACACACCCACTCTGAATTTCATTTCGGTAATTCTCAGCATCTAGTTCCTGTCTGGCAGGTAGAAAAAGGGAATAATTATTAATGAGGGTGGTACTGAGAAATAATCTATGCCTTTCATTGCTCCCTAGCGCGAATTTCAGCTCAATGTCTGCAATTTTACTGCAAAATGAAACATTTTGGTTTTGACATCCAGAAGGAACTTGAGCTGCAATCAATATGATGGGTACGCACCAAATGAAGAATGTCAAAATTGACAGTCGCAAAAATGATTTAATATTGGAACACATCTCATGCAGACAAAGCTCAACTTTATACAAATGAAAAATTGGAGGTCATGTCGGGTGCAGAGAAGGACACCGAAAGATTAACCCCGGACTTTCATCTCCAAGTCCTAGAATTATATCCAGCTTGGACTGAAGGAAAATAAAATTCTCTCCGCTTGCAAGGATTCCCCAATATACTGTCACAGTCTTAATACATTTCCAAGTGAAGTGCATAACATTATTCCGGAATGGAGTTTACTAAACAATCTGACTGAGATAAGCTGAAGGACAATTAGCCTGGAAAACACCACAATGGCACAGTTAATGCTCTTCAAGATACTGGCTAGGTTAAAAAGTCTCAGTTATGAGATAGACTGGTATGCTGGGTTTGTTTTCCTTGGAGCAGAGGAGGCGGAGGTGTGGGTGGGGATCTGATTGAGGCATAGAAAATTATGACAGGCACGGGCAGAATACATGGTGAGAATCCATTCCCCATGGCACATGTGTCTAAGACCAGATGGCACAAGTTTAAGGTGAGGATTAAATGCTTTGGAGGAAGTCTGAGGAAAAGCTTTTTCATCTAAAAAGTGGCAGACATATGGAGCACACTGCCTGAGAGGGTTTTTGATGCAGGTATTCTCAACATTTAAAAAGCATCTGGGATGAGCATTTAAAATGCTAGGTCAAAGTAGGCTCTGGACCAAGTGGTGACAAATGAGATTAGTGCAGCTTGGTGTTTGTTGGTAGGCATAGATATGGTATTTCTATGCTGTATGACTCTATGAGATTGAGGGTCATATGAAAATTTATTCTACATCTGGCCGTTTATTCCTTGACATTAACTGGATGATGTTCATATTGTGTATTTTATACACGTCATTCTCCAACACTAACATTTGTCACCGTGAAGAGCATTACAATCAGAATGTCAAGATGTCTACATGATCCTGGGCAGATCTGACCAAATGGAATCAAAAGTATATCAGTTTCAATTTTATTGATTTAAAACAAAAGTCGCTAAAACTGTCAACTACTTTATCTGTTGAACTGAAATGAAACTAGAACATACTGAAACCTTATGTCAACAATACTCGGATTGATTTTAATCAGTCGACAATCTTCACATTTACTTAACTGATCCTGTACATATCAAAATCCAATATGTCGCATGCAGTTTAGTGCACCTTAGGACAATCTAAACTTACTACATTAAAGTGTAAATCATACATAGGTATCAAAGACGTTCAGCAACTAGTTCAGACACATTTCGACACAGAGTGGCACGTTGACCAAGTCCTTGTGATTTTGTTCCAAACCATCATAAATGGTCATTAAACGGTTGATTACTTCAGTCACATTTAGAAGTTGCTCATTTTGTGTCAATTTGTGTTGATCCAAGACGCGTTGTGCTATGTGCAACTCCAACAGATACACGACAAAGGAGGAAGAAAACTAACTTCGATTACAGTTTTAACTTATTGGAGCTATTAAATAAAATTAATTCCTGTATTTGGCCCAGAAATAAATACAAGGATTCACAAAAGTACTCTGGAATGATGGAAACAGGCCATTTCCTTCTCAAATGCAACATGTCAAATCCAACGAGGGAACCGTCAGTGATGCTGGTCATATTCTGTTGTTTGGTTCAGTAATTCCTGCAGAACAATGGTGGAGGAACAGTAGCTTTGTATGTCATGAAGCCCTCCTTTGTATTTATGAAGCAGGACTCAGAACAATTTAACCTGAAACATCCATCTTTTTCAAGCGATGTTCATTCTCACTACATCCAAATCCAAAGTACAATCTAATTGGCTCTTTCTCCGTTTCAAATAGTGGATCTTACAACCCTTATTTCACTTCTGGTCATCAGCATTCTTTTAAATCACACTATGCCACAGCTATTAAGTGTGTTAATTATATGTTCTTGTTAATTTTAAAAAGGTGCTCTGTTACCTCGGTTTTGAACTAGATTTCTCTTGTAATTTTGCTATTTTGTCATACATATGGTATGTTCTACAGCGTCTACCAAAAATAATTAGTAGTTAAGCAAGTATCAATTCAATGTTAGTTCACATGATGCCAACAAAATCTGGCAAACTTTGTCAAAACATCGAATGCCAGTCAAACCACTCTAATGCTGGAGAATCCAAGATAACAAAGTGTGAAGCTGGATGAACACAACAGGCCAAGTAGCAGTGACAATGGGAACTGCAGATGCTGGAGAATCCAAGATAATAAACTCTGATGAAGGGTCTAGGCCCGAAACGTCAGCTTTTGTGCTCCTGAGACGCTGCTGGGCCTGCTGTGTTCATCCAGCCTCACATTTTATTGTCTAGGCCAAGTAGCATCTTAGGAGCACAAAAGCTGAAGTTTTGGGCCGACACTGTTCATCAGAGATGGGGATGGGGAGAGGGTTCTGAAATAAATAGGGAGAGAGGGGGAGGCGGACCGAAGATGGATAGAGGAGAAGATAGGTGGAGAGGAGAGTGTAGGTGGGGAGGTGGAGAGGGGATAGGTCAGTCCAGGGAGGACAGACAGATCAAGGAGGCGGGATGAGGTTAGTAAGTGGTAAATGGAGGTGTGGCTTGAGGTGGGAGGAGGGGTTAGGTGAGAGGAAGAACAGGTTAGGTAGGCGGGGATGAGCTGGGCTGGTTTTGGGATGCAGTGGGGGGAGGGGATGAGCTGGGCTGGTTTTGGGGTGCAGTTGGGGAGGGGGAGATTTTAAAACTTATGCAGCCCACATTCATACCATTGGGCTGTAGGGTTCCCAAGCGGAATATGAGTGGCTGTTCCTGCAACCTTCGGGTGGCATCATTATGGCACTGCAGGACGCCCATGATGGACATGTCGTCTAAGGAATGGGAGGGGGAGTTAAAATGGTTCGCAACTGGGGGGTGTACGTGTTTATAGAACAGAGAACATTACAGCACAGTACAGGCCGTTCGGCCCTTGATGTTGTGCCAACCTGTCATACTGATCTGAAGCCCATCTAACCTACACTATTCCATGTATGTCCATATGCTTATCCAATGACGACTTAAATGTACCTAAAGTTGGTGAATCTACTACTGTTGCAGGCAAAGCGTTCCATTCCCTTACTACTCTCCGAGTAAAGAAACCACCACTGACATCTGTCCGGTATCTTTCACCCCTCAATTTAAAGCTATGCCCCCTCGTGCTTGCCGGATAAAGGATAAAGGCTCTAACTCTCTGATTATTTTATATGTTTCAATGAAGTCACCTCTCAAACTTTTTCTCTCTAACGAAATTGCGAACCGAGTGGAGGTGTTCTGCAAAGCGCTTCCCAAGCCTCCGCTTGGTTTCCCCAATGTAGAGGAAGCTACACCGGGTACAGTGGATACAGTATACTACATTGGCAGATGTGCAGGTGAGCATCTGCTTAATATGGAAAGTCATCTTGGGGCCTTGGATGGGGGTGAGGGAGGAGGTGTGGGAGCAAGTGTAGCACTTCCTGCCTTTGCACGGGAACGTGCTGGGTGTGGTGGGATTGGAGGGGAGTGTGCAGTGGACAAGGGAGTCACTCGGGAAGGCAGACAAGGGTGGGGATGGAAAAATGTCATGGGTGCTGGGGTCGGATCGTAGATGGCGGAAGTGTTAGTTGGGCTGAAGGGAGGTGTAACTAATGGAGTACCACAGGGATCAGTGCTGGATCCATACTTATTGTCAAAATATTACTGACTTATATACTTGAAGCAAACATACTATTGCCAGGTTTGCAGATGACATAAAAATAAGCGGGAAGGCTATTCAGTTCCAAGAACGACCAGGAGGCTGAAATGTTCAAAAGCAGAAGCTTGATTATGAAACAAAAAAACTCAACAGGCCTGGCAGCATCAGTGAAGAGAAAACAAAGCCAATGCTTTGAGTCCAACAATCCAAAGTTAGAACATAGAACAGACAACAGTACAGCACAGAACAGGCCCTTCAGCCCACGATGTTGTGCCAGCCATTGATCCTCATGTATGCACCCTCAAATTTCTGTGACCATATGCATGTCCAGCAGTCTCTTACATGTCCCCAATGACCTTGCTTCCACAACTGCTGCTGGCAACGCATTCCATGCTCTCACAACTCTCTGTGTAAAGAACCCTCCTCTGACATCCCCTCTTTACTTTCCTCCAACCAACTTAAAACTATGACCCCTCGTGTTAGCCATTTCTGCCCTGGGAAATAGTCTCTGGCTATCAACTCTATGTATGCCTCTCATTATCTTGTATACCTCAATTAGGTCCCCTTTCCTCCTCCTCCTTTTCTCCAATGAACAAAGTCCGAACTCAGTCAAACTCTCTTCGTCAGATAAGCCCTCCAGTCCAAGCAGCATCCTGGTAAACCTCCCCTGAACCCACTCCAAAGCATCCATATCTTTCCTACAATAGGGTGACCAGAACTGGATGCAGTATGCCAAGTGCGGTCCAACCAAAGTTTTATAGAGCTGCAACAAGATCTCACAACTGTTCAACTCAATCCCCCTGCTAATCAAAGCCAAAACACCATATGCTTTCTTAACAACCCTGTCCACTTGGGTGGCCATTTTCAGGGATCTATGTATCTGCACACCAAGATCCCTCTGTTCCTCCACACTGCCAAGAATCCTATCCTTAATCCTGTACTCAGCTTTCAAATTTGACCTTCCAAAATGCATCACCTCGCATTTATCCAGGTTGAACTCCATCTGCCACCTCTCAGCCCATCTCTGCATCCTGTCAATGTCCCGCTGCAGCCTACAACAGCCCTCTACACTGTCAACAACACCTCCGACCTTCGTGTCGTCTGCAAACTTGCTGACCCATCCTTCAATCCCCTCATCCAAGTCCTGTATCCAGACAGGTACGTTCCCCTGTATCCCATTCCTCCTGACCTTCTGAATGAGCCTACCATGGGGAACCTTATCAAATGCCTTGCTGAAGTCCATATACACCACATCCACAGCTCGACCCTCATCAACTTTTCTAGTCACATCCTCAAAGAACTCGATAAGGTTTGTGAGGCATGACCTGCCCATCACAAAGCTGTGTTGACTGCATTTAATCAAGACATGCTCTTCCAGATGGTCTTAAATCCTATCCCTCAGAATCCTTTCTAACACCTTGCAGACGACAGACGTGAGACTTACTGGTCTGTAATTGCCGGGGATTTCCCTATTTCCTTTCTTGAAGAGAGGAATTACATTTGCCTCTCTCTAGTCCTCAGGTACGGCTCCAGTGGAGAGCGAGGATGCAAAGATCTTCGCAAGTGGCGAAGCAATTGCATTTCTCGTTTCCCAAAGCAGCCGGGTACAAATCTGGTCCAGGCCTGGCGGCTTGTCAATCTTCATGTTTGACAAAATTTTCAGCACATCAGCTTCCTCTATCTCTCTCCATTCCAGCAAGCACACCTGCTCTTCAAAGGTTTCATTCACTACAAAGTTCGTTTCTTTCGTAAAGACAGAAGCAAAAAACTCATTTAGGGCTTCCCCTACCTCCTCAGACTCCACACACACAAGTTCCCTATGCTATCCCTGATCGGCCCGACTCTTTCTTTGACCATTCTCTTATTCCTCACCTAAGTGTAAAATGCCTTTGTGTTCTCCCTAATCCGTTCTGCCAAGCCTTTCTCGTGCCCCCTCCTGGCTCTCCTCAGACCATTTTTGAGCTCTTTCCTCGCCTGCCTGTAATCCTCTAGAGCTGAGCTTGCCCCTAGCTTCCTCCACCTTATGTAAGCTACCTCCTTCCTTTTCACTAGAAGCTCCACCGCTCTCGTCATCCAAGGTTCCTTTATCTTACCCCTTCTTGCCTGTCTCAGAGGGAAATATTTATTCTTCACTCGCAACAACTGTTCCTTAAACAGTCTCCACATGTCTATAGGGCCTTTACCATGCAACAACTGCTCCCAGTCCATGCTTCCTAACTCATGTCCAATCGCATCATAGTTTCCTCTTCCCCAATTAAATATCCTCCCATTTTGCCTAATCCTCTCCGTCTCCATAGCTCTGTAGAATGTGAGGCAGTTATGGTCACTATCACCAAAATGCTCTCCACCATAAGATCTGATACCTGCCCCGGCTCGTTTCCGAGCACCAAGTCTAGAATGGCCTCTCCCCTCATCGGCCTGTCAACGTACTGAGTTAGGAAACCCTCCTGAACACACCTTACAAAAACAGCTCCATTCAAATCTTCTGCTCGAAGGAAGTTCCAATCAATATTGGGAAAGTTAAAGTCACCCATGACAACAACACGACTACGTCCGCACTTGTCCAAAATCTGCCGACCTATGCTTTCTTCAATCTCCCTGCTGCTATTGGGGGGCCTGTAGTAAACCCCTAACGAGGTGACTACTCCCTTGCTGTTCCTAATTTCCACCCATACTGACTCAGTAGGCAGATCTTCTTCGACAATGGAAGCTTCTGTAGCTGTGATACCATCTCTGATTAGTAGTGCTACACTCCCTCCTCTTTCTCCCCCCTCCCTATTCTTTTTAAATGCTCTAAACCCTGGAACATCCAGCAACCATTCCTGCCCCTGAGAAACCCATGTCTCTGTTATGGCCACAACAACATAGCACCAGGTACTGATTCATGCTCTAAGTTCATCACTTTTATTCCTGATACTCCTTGCATTAAAGCAAACACACTTTAACTGATCCCTTGGTTCCTTCCCAGGAAAATCCTTCCCACTAGCTGGTCTACCTCTTGCTACTGCCTCACCTGCATCAACTCTCCCCTCTGGTATACAGCTCAGGTTCCCAACCCCCTGCCATACCAGTTTAAACCGTCTCGAACTACTCGAGCAAACCTTCCACCCAGGACATTGGTCCCCTTCCAGTTCAGATGCAACCCGTCCGTCTTGTACACGTCCCACCTTCCCCAGAAGGCATCCCAATTGTCTACATAACTGAAGCCCTCCCTCCTACACCAGCTGCGCTGCCACGTGTTCAACTGCGCCCGCTCCCTGTTCCTCGCCTCGCTATCTCGTGGCACCGGTAGTAAACGAGAGAACACTACTCTGTTCGTCCTGCTTTGCAGCTTCCATCTTAACTCCCTGAAATCACTTTTTATATCCTCAATCCTTTTTCTGGCTTTATCATTAGTGCCAATACGTAACACGATTTCTGGCTGTTCGCCCTCCCCTTTTAGAACCTTATACACCTGATCGGAGACGTCCCGGACCCTGGCACCAGGCAGGCAACATACCTTCCGGGAATCCCAATCCTGACCTTTAAACATGCGTTTCCTTAGCTGTGATGGAGTGATGACCCTCATTCCCCACAGGAGACCTCCTCCTTGTATAGATAGTTCTAGCTTCCACGTGACAAATGGTTTCAGTTCCGGTTGCTCCCTTTGCAGTACCACACCCACCACTCACGTAGTCGTGGGTCATTTTGACTGTCTCTCTTAATTTGTCCTACCGTTGCCAGAGTGTTCCCTACTTGCTCGAAGTAGAAAATGTCTACATAGGGACTGTTCGTTGTCAACTCATTTGGCAAAGGTAATCTAAAATCCTTCAGCAATCTCTAAGTTTCTGATTTACAGCATCCCACAGTGAACTTCAGTTTTTACTTTTGAAGGGGGCTTGTATAATCCCACGGCATCAATGATATGGCCTTAGTATTGTATGGAAATTATTTTTAAAAATCATAGTCATTTTTCCTCACTTCTTCAAATCTAACTTGTGAGGATGCTCTTTTTTAGGTTCTCCCTGTGAGTAAAATATTGTCTTGGCAACACTAGACTCCTTTCAATCCACTTCAAATCTGATCCATGGCATGTTAGAATAATCCAAGCAAGGATGGATTTCAAATGGAAATCTCTTGTTATTGAATACTACTTTACGTGTTACAATAATCAAGTATTTCCGTGACTCAGGAACTCTATTAATCTGGAGATAGATTTGACTAAGTTCAATCTTACTGAAAAGCAGACCTCTAGCTGGTCCAACAAGTAGGTCATCGATTACAGGCAAAGCATACTGCTCAGCACATAATGCTGGATTAGTAGCAAACTTGTAAGCAGCGCAGATGTATACTCCATCTATCAGTGGAATGATAGGTGTGGGCCAATCATTTTTGGATTCAAGGATTCCCATCTTGACCAGTGTCACTCAATTATGGTCATAGTGTCATAGAGACGTACAGCATGGAAACAGAACACTTTGGTCCAACTCATCTACGTGAACAGAATATCCTTATTTTTCTAATCCCATTTACCAGTATTTGGCCCATATCCTCTAAACCCTTCCTATTCATGTACCCATCCAAGTGCTTTTTAAATATTCTAATTGTACCTGCTTCCGCCAGTTCCTCCAGCAGCTCATTCCTTACACACACCATCCTCGGCTTGGAAAACGTTGCCCCTTACGTTCATTTTAAATCTTTCCCCCCCACCTTAAAGCTATGCCCTCTAGTTTTTGACTCCCCTACTCGAAGGAAAAGACCTTGGCTATTCATCCTCTCCATGCCCCTCATGATTTCATAAACCTCCAAGTTCACCCCTCAGCCTCCAAAACTGCAGGGAAAGTAGTCTATTCAGCCTCCCCATAGCTCAAATCCTCCACCCTGGCAACATCATTGGAAATCCTTTCTGAGCCCTGTCAAGTAGGTTTAATTCTGCCTCAAGCTTTAGTCTGATTGCACGAGGCACTGATCTTGCCTTGCAACATTTTGCTGGACTCTCACACTTGATTTTCAATTCGACAGATGTCTTCTCCATGTCTCCCAGATCCCGATGAAAATAATTGCACGCTTCTTTAGAATTTTGCAATGAATCAGTTTCAGAATCTGACAAGCAACTTAGTTCAACCCAAATGAGTTTGATTTTTTTTCCAGCCATGGTCCTCCCAGTGAAACTAGCAGATTATCCATGCTGTCATTGTTATATGTAGATTTTTTTCCAACTCTTCACTTTCAGTACTTTTGCTGTACACTGTTCATATTTCTTTCTCAAACACACCCATTCAATGGGCCCTTTATTGCCGCAGTTTCTGCATACGACTAATTTATACCAGCAATTTGCTGTTGAGTGAAGTGCTCTTTCACACCAATGGCAGTTGTGAGTCTGTGTTGGTGCTCATCTCTCAGCTGCCACTATTCCTACCATTTCTTCATAAGTTTTGAAACCCGGTTTCTCTAGCGGTACCAGGCTCCTCAGGCAACGAAGGACATTCCCACACCCTGCCATAATACCAGGAACAATGGATTCTCTGGGTGGAGGAATTTCAGGTCTCTTTACTATAAAATATTTAACAGCTGAACTGTGGCAAGATCAAACAGGGACAGCATGGATTTATGAAAGGGATAGAGGGAAATCATACTTGACAATCTTTTGGGATTCTTTGTGGATGTAACTCATTCAGTTGATGAGGGGGGAACCACTAGATGTGGCTTCTTTGGGCTTTCAGAAGGCTTTTAACAAAATCCCACATAAGAGATTAGTGCTTTAAATTAAAGCCCATGGGATTGTCGCAATATACTGAGATGGAAATAAAACTGGTCAGCAAGTATCAAAGGATAGGAATAAATGGTCTTTTTCCAAAGGCAGAGACAGGTGGTGTGTCGCAAGGATCTGTGCTCAGACTCCGGCTACCCACCTATTCAAACAAAGGAATCAAATGCACTATCTCCACATCTGCAGATGACACAAAGCTGGATGAGAGGGTGAGCTGTAAGGAGGATGCAGAGATGCTTCAGTGTCATTGGGACAAGCTGAATGACTGGGCAAATGTGAGACAGATACAGTATTACACGGATATATGTGAGATTATTCACTTTGGGAGCAAAAACGGAAAGGTAGATCATTACCTGAATGGATATAAATTAAGACATGGGAATGTAGAATAAGATCTGGGCAAACCTGTACTTAAGTCATTGAAGGTAAGCATGCAGGTGCAGCAAGCAGTAAAGATGGCAAATAGCAGAAGGGCCTTCATAGTGAGAGAATTTGCATTCAGGAGTGGGGATGTCTTGCTGCAATTACATACCAAGAATATTACGTGCAGTTTCGGCCTCTTTATCTGAGGAAGCACACTCTTGTTCTAGGGACAGTGCAGCAAAGGTTTAGCAGACTGATTCCTGGAAGGCAGACTGGCATATAAGGAGAGGTTGCGTCAGATAAGATTATACCACTGGCATTCAGAAGAATGAAGGGGCTTCTCATCGAAGCTTAAAATTCTTACAGGACTAAACAAGTCAAATGGAGGGCAGATGTTCTTGATGGCAGGGATGTACAGAACAAAGGAGTCACAGTCATTCTTCATACCCTTAAACTAAGATGAGGAGATATTTCTTCACCCAGAGACTGATGAGCCTACAGAATTCACTACCACAGAAATCAATCAATGCTAAAACATTGCACAGTTTCAAAAAGGAGTTTGGGTTTAGCACTTGGAACTAAGTGGATCACAGGATATAAGGTTAAAGGAGGAACAGGCTACTGTGTTGGGTGATTGGATATATTCATAATGAATGATAAAGCAAGCCTGAAGGGCCAAATGGCCCATTTCTCATTCTACTTCTTATGTTTCCGTGGAAAGTGAATGGCCACAAACTTGGCGGATAGAATATAATGTGGAAAATGTCAGTTGTGCACTTTGGCAAGAAGAATAAAAGAGCTATATGTTTTTAAAATGGAAAAAAGATTGCAGAAAGCTGCAGTGCAGGAGGAATTTGAAGCTCCTTGTGCATGAATCATAAGAAGTTAGCAACCATGCTCAGCAACTAAGAAGGAGGTGTCCTGTTGGCCTTTAAAAGGAATGGAATAAAAGAAGAGGGAAGTATTGCTAAAACAATACAAAGTACGAGACAGACCACATATCAAACACAGCAAATAGTTTTGGCCCTTCATCAAAGGAAAGAAATCTCAACATTGGAGGCAGTCCAGAGAAGGTTAACTAAGTTGATTCTAGGTACAGAAGGATCTTCTTTCTAAGGAGGTCAAATAGGTTGGACTTGTACTCTTTAGAATTTAGAAGAGTAAAAGGTTACCTTATTAAAACATACAGGATTCTTAGGGGGCCTGTTAGTGTCGATGCAGAAAGTTTGGTTCCTCTTGGAGGAGAATCTACGACCAAAAGGGCATCATCTCAGAATAAGGTGTGACATATTTAAGACAGGGATGAAAATGAATTTATTTCCTCTGAGGGCTTGATTTTGTGGCATTGTTTACTCCAGAGGCCTGTTGAAGCTGGGTTACTAAGAATATTCAAAACAGAGATAGCCATGATCTGATCGAATGGTGAAGCAAATTCAATGGGCCAAAAAGCCTACTTCCATTCCTTCATTTTATGGCTTTATGACCCCTACATTCCTGGGTTTTTCAGTCCTCACACACTCTTTGGAACAATGTCTTTCGAGTATTTATTGTTTGCCACTATCCCTTTAGTTAAACTGCTTCACCTCATGCATCGTTTTGTTTTGCTTTTGACATTTCACATTTTATATGGGGTAACACAATGCAAGTTGATCAACAACAAAAAGAACAAGAGCAAAGTTGCTGGAAAAATCCCAGTAGGTCTGGCAGCATCCGTGAAGGGAAAAATAGAGTTAACGTTTCGGGTCTAGTGACCGAACTCAGAACAGTGAGCAAAGATCACCACTCTTTGCAATTATCATCTTTTGATTTCGTAGATATATCTGCCACTAACCTAACCCGTCGATCCAGGCTGAGGATTCATTACCACACAAGTTTGCTTTCCTGCACTGAATACTGGGTCCTTCTGTCTCGGAGTGAGAATCACACCAACATTTCTGACTCAGGAGGAGGGCCACTGCTGACTAAACCACACTGTATCCCAGATCCCCTCACGTTTTGCTGTATTGAACTCTATCTGCCGTGTCATTTCCCATTCTGGTGGCCTATTGCAGCTGATCAGAATCATCCTCATTGTTTGGGCTCCTGCAAGCTTGGCAATCGTGGTAAATTTTGGAACTTCACGCTCTATTACTCATGTTGAGGTGTGCAATAATAAGATGGTAACTATACCAGGGGATTTCAACTTCCTCAACATTGTTTGAGATAGTCATAATCAGTGAATCATACAATATATGAGGCCCTTCAACCCACTGAGTCTGCACTATCAAGGACATACTGCTATATACACTAGACTCACTGTCAACACACTAGGTCATAGCCTTGAACGTAATGACACGTCAAGTGCTTTTTAAAGATTCTGAGATTTCCCGTCTCAACTATAATCCCAGAGAGTGCATTTTAGACCCCTCTGGGTGAAAAAGGTTTTCCCCTAATCCCCTTTAAACCTACTGCCTTTCATTTTAAAATAATGTCCACCTTGTTATCGAGTGTAAAGTGCATAGTGTAAAGAGGAGTTGGATTTCTAAATACGCGTTCAGCAGAGTTTATTGTGTCAACATATAGAAGGTCCATCAAGGGACAGTCCAGTCCCAGATCTAATTCTTGGGAACAAAGTTGCCAAGTTGTTTAAGGTGGTAGTGGGCAGAATTTATTGATAACAACCACTGTTATGAAAAAGAAAATGGTAGTTTGCAAAAAAAATAATTTTGGATTGGAGGAAGGCAGATGCTATTAAAATAAAGCAGGATCTGACCAAAGTAGAACAGGTTCAGCTACGTCTGGCAAATTCTACAGTAGAAAGTGAAGGTGTGATTGAGAAGAAAATGGGGAAAGCACAGGCCCAACATGTTTCCTTTGGGATGAAATTTGGAAATAACAAGACAAAGAACCCTGGATGTGTAGGAATATTCAGAATTGGTTAAGAACAAAAAAAAAGGCTTTCAGTAGGTGCAAAGGGAGCAAATGATGGAGGCCCCAGTGGAGTATAGAAAGCTCGGAGGAAACAGGCGCATGAAAAAACATGAAGATAAAATCTGACAGATCCCAAGATATTTCACAAGTACATGTAGGGGAAGAAGATAACCAGAGAAAGAATGGGGCCCATTAGGGTCCGGGGGCAAACTTTATACTGTACAGAAGAACACTGGTAGAATGTTTCACTTTAGTCTACATTCAAGAGGAGGAAGATGGAGGTAGAGAACTTGGGGACAGGGACTGAGGTACTTGAGCAGACTGACGGAGGGAGTGAGGCTTTGCCAGGCCTAAAAGTAAATAATTCTCTCGGTCTGAAGGGGTTGTATCGTATGCTGCAATGAGAGATGAGAGGAAATTACAGGGGCTCTGATCCAAACTTTCAATTCTTCTCTGGCTACAGGGGAATTGGTAGAGGACAACTAATGTGGTACCATTTTTCAAGGAGCGAGAGAGAGATATATCAGGAATTACAGACCAATGAATCTCACGTCAGTGGGAGGGAAACAACTGGGGAAATTCTGGAGGAGAGAATTCATCTCCACTTGGAAATGCAAGGTTTGATCAGCGTGGCTTCATCAAAGTGAGGTCACACTTCACAATTTTGATACAATTTTGCAAGGTATGTAGGTGCCCAGATTTTCACAAGGGTTTTGATAAGCTATAACACATTAGGCTACTTAATAAGATAATAGTCCATGATGTTGCTGTCGTATATTATCATGAACAGAGGACTGGCTCACTCATAGAAGACAGAATTGGGACAAGGGAGGCATTTGCAGACTGGCAACCTGCAGCTAGCAGAGCGCCGCACAGATTAGTGCTGGGGACACAATTATTTATGAAATACATTAATGCCTTGAATGACGAAAGAGAATAGACTGTAGCTGATGACACAAAACCATGTGGGAAGGCAATTAGTAAGGATTAATGAAAAAGTCTGCAGAGAGATATTGACAGGCTAAGCAAATGGGCAAAAACTTAGCAGATGGAATATAATGTAGGGAAATCTGAGCTAATGTATTTTGGCAGGAAGAATAGAAAAGCTGGCTATTATTTAATGGAGAATGACTGCAGAAAGCTACAGAACAGAGGGATTTAAATATTCTCGTCTACGAATCACAAAAAGCAAGTATCCAAGTTCATTGGGTAATGAGGAAGGCAAATGGAATGGAATATAAAAGTATAGAGGTTTTGTTAAAATTGTACGAGGCAATTGTCAGATCTCAGCTGTAACACCGGAAGAGTTTTGGGACACATATCTAAGGATGTGGAGGAAGTTCAAATAAGTTCCAGGAGGTTAAGAAGATTGAGTCTGTTCTCGTTGTAATACAGAAGAATGAGACGCCACCTTATTGAAACTTACAAGATTCTTGACAGGTTAGATGCAGAGAGTTTGTTTTCCCTTGTGGGAGAATCTAGGACCAGAGGGCATAATCTCAGAATAAGGGGTCACACATTTAAGACAGAGATTGGGAGGAATTTCTTCCCTCTGAGGGTTGAAAATCTGTGGAATTCTTTGCCACAAAAGACTATTGAGGCTGGTCATGAAGTAAATTTAAGGTTGAGATAGACAGCGGATATTGGGAAAAGGCAGGAAAGTAGACTTGAGAATTAACTGTTCTGCCATGGTCTCTTTGAATTGCAGGGCAGATTCAAAGGGCTGAATGGCCTATTTCTGCTTCTGTGCTCTATGCTTCCATTGCAGCTGATGTAGTTTGTATGGATTTCAAAAACGCCTTTGACAAGGTCCCACATGTGAGACTGATAATAAAGGTAAACACATCTGGCACCACTAGCTGTTGCGATAAGGTAGTTCTAAAATGGCATAGTGGTAAGAGACAGAGCACAGAGGTAGAAGGCTGTTTGTGCGACTGGAAGCTTGTGTCAAATGGCGTACTGCAATGTTCCATATTGGGTCCCTCACTGTTCGTGATATATATAGCATAATGAGATATAGATGGGTTGGTCAGATGAGCAGATCAGTGGCAGACAGAATTTAATCCTGAAACATATCAGGTGATGCACATCGGAAGAAGTCACAAGACAAGGAGGTACTCAATGAATGGCAAGACACTAGGATGCTTAGGGGGCACAGACGGATCATGGGGTGCTTGTCCACAGAACCTTGAAGGTGGCAGGACAGGTTAACAGGATTATTAAGAATGCGTGCTGAGAACTTGCCTTTATCAGTCATGGCACAGATGGTTTCAGCTGGAAGGTTAAGTTGGAATTGTATAGAACTGTGGTTTCGCCAAAGTGGGATACTGTATGCAGTTCTCATCACCATGCTGTTGGAAGGATGTGATTGAATTGGAGGGGGTGCAGAGATTATTCACTAGGATATTGCCTGGGGCGGAGCACTTCAGCTATGAAGACTGGCTGGATAAGCTCAGGTTGTCGTCTTTAGAGCAGAGAAGGCTGAGGAGGGACGTGACTGAGGTGCAGAAGATTCGGAGGGGCAAGGTTAGCAAGCAGCTGTATCCTTAGTTGAAGGGTCAATAACAAGGAGACACAATTATGAGGTGAAGGGCAGGAGATGTAGAGGGGATTTGAGGAAAAATATTTTTACCCAGAGGGTGGTGGTAATCTGGAATGCACTACCCAGAAGGGTCATTGAGACAAGAGAGCTCACAACTTTTAACAAAGTGCTGGGATGAGCACATGAAATTAAAGGTTATTCTCCAAGTGCTGCAAAGTGGGATTAGTGCAGTTAGGTTTGCATAGACTTGATTGGCTGAAGGGCCTTCTGTATGCCATATTCCCAAATTCAAATCATGTATCTATCTCCAAAAATCAGTGTCCTAATACTTGGGAAACTGCTAATAGCGATCTTCTCATCTATTTATCATAACTTGCTGCTTCTGTCCTTCAGCCATCTTTTTTAACCAAATTTGATAGTGACCTATATATTCCATGAATCTCAATTTTATAAATCAGTCTTTTATGTGCACCTTCCCCTCATCCTTATCTAGGAAAGATTGCACTGCTTCATGAAGGCAGGCTAAAGTAATTCAGCATTACAGCCATACTCTGGTAGTATAATGACAGCATCAGTGACAGTACAATAAGTGCCTTATATCAATTGTTTCAAAACTGGGTTCTACAGTAGAGAGGTAATTGGAGATCTACAAACCAAATCATCTGTCATAACTTCAGATTAAATATATTGGAAAAAAGCATACTAACTAACGCGAGCTTCAATGGTGATAAATTAAATGTAACGAATTGGAACAGTAATATTCCTCTTCCAACCTTGCTAAGCAATGCCTCCCTGCACTGATAGGCGGGAAAGCTGCAGTCAAGAACAGATATTCACTATTTATCATCAAGTCGAAACAATTCTGGAATGCTTTTATTTGTCATGAATTTTTACTGATTGCAATTTGAAACTCGCAACTATATAGTGATGTGAAAAATATACAAAAGGATCCAGACCTTTTCTTGATTTATCAGGCTAACAATAGAAGAGCATTTGGATCAAGTGGATATACATTGTGAGTGCCCGTATCAAACACCAGTCCAGGGACTGACAGATATCACAGTTAGAAGCAAATACACACATCGGGGCAGCACAGTGGCTCAGCGGGTTAGCACTGCAGCCTCACAGCACCAAGTACCCGGGTTTGATTCCAGCCTCAGGTAACTGTGTGGAGTTTGCACATTCTCCCCGTGTCTGCGTGGGTTTCCTCCGGGTGCTCCGGTTTCCTCCCACAGTCCAAAGATGCGCTGACTCAGTGGATTGGCCATGCTAAATTGCCCATAGTGTTCAGGGGTGTGTGTGGGTTATAGGGGGATGGGCTGAAGTGCCTGTTTCCACACTGTAGGGAATCTAATCTCATCTCCATGATAACCGTCAGGAAGGAGCTTTTTAAAAAGATGATCAGAACACTTCTTTACATGTAGCCCTTTGTATTATGAATGTGCAATTAATAATAGATAGGTTAGTGATTGCTATTAATATGTAGGCATTCAATCAAAAAGGTTCGAGAGCGATTGCCTACCTTAAAGGTTAAACACTGGAAGGAGCTCACATTTAGAAGGTAGAAGGAACTATGCAAAATCCATCAGATACTTGGAGAATCACCAAGCGATACAAAATATACACTGCTCCTCAAATGGATTCAAAGAGGAAATTGGTTAATATGTTAAAGCATGTACAATCATAGCAACAAGGAGCAGGAATAGCAAGGACAGGATTTGCTGCCCATCCATAGTTCCTCCAAATTGTTTGACTATTTCAGAGTGCAGTTAAGTGTCAACCACGTTATTGTGGACCTGGAGTCATATGGAGGTGAGATCAAATAAGAATGGCAGAGCTCCTTTCTTAAAGAACATAAGTGAATGAGTCAAGTTTTTATAACGGTGAATAGTGTAACAGTGATGGTGTAACCGTCACTGAGACCAGCTTTGTTTATGATTATATCAATTTGAGCATGTGTTGGATAATTGGCCCCCTCAAGCCTGCTTCACCATTCAATAAGGTCGTGGCTGACTTGACTGCAATGTCGGCTCCACATTCCTACCTACCCCCAAAATTATATTGAACTGAATTCAAATTCCATCAGCTGTTACAGTGGAACTTCAGCCTATACTCTACAGCATTGTCCCAGGCCTCCGGATTACTAATCCTGTGACATTAATAGTGCTTCACTGACTACCCCAGCATGTCAATCCCCGTTCTGAGCATACTTCTTGGCTGAGGCGCCACATTTTCTCGAGTACAGAATTACAAAGTTCACCTCTCTGTGAGTGAAGAGGTTCCTCATCTATCGCTGTTGTTACATTTTATTCTGAGATTGATCTCAGGTTCTACAGCCTGATCTCTTAATTCAAATTACAATAACTTGGCTTTTCAAACGCCCTGTCACATTATCCTTGCCAAGAGATTGAATGTTAATGTTATATATACAGCAGAACAAATGTCCATGTTGATTTTTCTTCATTTAAGTGCCGTCACCAATCTTATAGACACTACAAGTGCATTTTGTCATGGGAGAGGTTGAATGAGCAAAATCGGACCTTCATTTCTTCCCCACCCCAGCCTCAAAAAGTTTTGTCTTCATTTCAAATTTTTCACATCCAATGGATAATTCTGTACCTTTCTGGTCGCTTCAAGAAGTGCATCCGACCCAAATTATCCCGCGTGTCTAATCTTAAAAATGAGAATATCTTCTGATATCCTCACTGTCGAACAAATCCATTATATACTTAACATAGGATTCAGGTCAAGTTTGTTTTTTTCCCCACTGTTTGTTTAACTTCCTGGCCAATGCCCCACGATTTTTCAGGAAACTATTAGTCTCTCTCTCTGTATCAGAACATTCTTCAAAAAACTAATACTTTCTCCAAATCTTGATATAACAACTGGCCAGTTTCGGTGCGAGATGAGTTCCACAGCGCAAACTCATACTTGAACCTTTTAGCCATATAAATCATTTGACAAGCAGATTCTAGGGAGTCAATCTGCAGGATCAAGTGACATCTGAAATGCTGTACATTTACTGCAAACAGTCAAGTTCAGTTTTTCTGGCATCCACAAATCTTTGACAGCATGGCTGTGGGTGTGAATCACCTAGGTCTGGCCAAATCAGTAAAATCCCACTCCTTTTCTCATCTGAACACTGCCCCAGAGCAATATCATGTGAAAGCACTGCACTTTCCACATACATGGTGGCAATGCCTAGGTCTATCTCACCACCCCCTCATTCATTTCTTCCACTGTCTCTACATAACCGGACAGTTTCCATCTATTAAATCTCGTGCAGAACGAAGCCATTATCTTTGGTCCTTGAAAGGAGGTCTGCTTGCTAGCTACCAGTTTTCATTGTACCAGTTGTTATTTTGACCCAGAGTTTAAATTCTGGCCACATAGGCCTGATGTCACAAAGTCTACTTATTTTCACATCCACAACATTTGGCCCCAGGTAAGTCCGTTAGTTTTGAAACCTGACCGCATTGATTAACTCTGAACATGACCATTCTTATGAATATCAAGTTGGCCTCCCAAGTTCTCCTTTTCTTTAACATGGCATCATTTAAAAGTCCGTTGACTCTGTCTTAACACGCACCAAGTTCCATTCACCCATCTTTCTCTGCGCACTCTGATCTACAATGGCTCACAGTTAAGCAGTGCCTTGGTTTTCACATTGCTGTCCTGGCTTTCAAATCCCTCCCTGACCTGGCAACACTCATGCACATCCCCTGATAATGTCCTACTCGTAGCCCCTCTAGGAACATGAGCTCCTTTAATTCCAGCCTTTCAACACAATTTGTGCTGTTCCATCATCGACAGCCTGACATTCAACTTCCTCGGGCCTAAACTTTAGAATTACCTTGCTGAACTTCTGCATCATTGTTTCCTCCTTCAAAACAGTCCTTAAAATCTACCTCTTTGGTGAGGTTTCAATCATCTACCTTCGGATCTCTTTCAGTACTCAGTATCAATTTTTACTCTATAAAGCTCCTATGACATGCCTTGGGATGTTTTATAAAGTCATGTCACAGAAGCTGTTGTGGCATTTGCTCAGAATATGGTTATATTCTGGGCTGAAATTCTCCATGACACTCATCATTAAAGTATTTTTCTGTTATAAAATGGGTAAATAGTACAGTGACTTCAGGCCAAGGGATGATGTGGTTAAACGCCAAAGTTGCACTCCGTGCTATTGGCATCATGAAGACAGTGTCTCCCTTTCATTTGAAGAAATCTTCTGTATTTTCTCAAATACTTTCTTCATTGTACTTTTGTAGTTGATGGTTTCCAATGAACATAAACCATTACTTGCCTTTTCAATTTCAACCTTCCTTACGTTCTCTTAATTTCTTTTGCTGTACCTGATTTGAAACAAACCATTCCTCTTTTAATTCACTGTCCTCCTCAGTCCTTCATGTAGTTATTTCCCAATCATTAAGAAGACATCCTGTTGCTTTCCTCACTCACTCTAGTCTAAGATGCCTGTCTGCCCTTATCAGATTGCATTTTCAGCAACTTTATAGACAAACGTCCTTTGAGTGGAAGGTTGTAAGGTCATGCCGAACTGATGTCTCAACAACTGCAAAACCAAGCTAATTGTAATCAATGACATCTGACAACAGGCAAGCAAGGATGCTCACAACAAAACACAGCACGAGATTACAAATTCTGGAATGTGTGGATGTACTTACAACAGAGCGCTTTCTGGAGTCGGCGGATCTTCATTGCTGGCCGATATGCAGAAAAACGCACGGTGTTTAAATCACCTGCATTCAAAAAAATCTTTAGATACATTTTTCCTAACTGTTAGTACAAACGATTTCAATTGGAACACGTGCTCAACTACTCTGCAATGAATACAGGGGGATAAATATCTGCTGAAGAATACAAGGCGCAGTAAAAGGAAATGATAACTACTAGGTTCAATTTATTTCCACATATTTTCAGGGATGGGAACATCACTGACAGGACCAGCATTTGTTACCCATTCCTCATGTAGTTGGTCAAAAGCTACATGAAATTCTTGTCATAACTGGCAAACAGCATCTGGTGGAACTCACGGAAGTCTCACTGTCAGCTTTATAGTAGGAGGGAAACGATTCAGATAATCACGCTTGGTGTAAAGCCTGCATTCTTGCCGCCTGGTTTTTCAGGGCCACAAAGGGTTTTGAGATCTGAAATTGTATATTTGACTCATGAGCACACATCAAATGCAAGTTGCCATGGATGCTATTCTGACAATTCTACGTTGCATGCAGCAAATACCTGATGAAATGATGTAGAGGAGGCAAGATATTGCCAATACTGGGATATCAGAGCTCAACGCTTAAAGTCCTTCAATGACACATTGCTGAAAGTATGATCACCAGGAACATGAATAACCCCTCTGCCAGAGTTATTTAAAGACACTGTCAGCTACTTGCAGATTAATTACTTACGGATTCATAGAGCATACAAACATAGAACAGTACAGCACAGGACAGGCCCTTCAGCACACAGTGTTGTGCTGAGCTTTTACCCTCAACCTAACGTCGAGTTAACCTCCACCCTTACCTTATACTATCATCCATATGCCTGTCTAATAGCTGCTTAAATGCTCCTAATGAAGCTGACTCCACTCCCCTCTCTGGCAATGCATTCCACGCTCCTGCCACTCTCTGAGTAAAGAACCTACTTCTCACATCTTCCCTATATCTACCTCCACTTACTTTTAAACTATGCCTCCTCATAAGAGCTACCTTCACCCTCGGAAAAAGTCTCTGGCTATCCACTCTCTATCGATATTCATACCAGTCATTGCCAAAATGTATTTGTGTTGATATTTTTTAGACTTCTTTAAAGTTGCCAAGGTCCACATCTAAGTTCTGAAGGACTCTGTGAAAACTTCAAGGCTGCTGCACAAATCATTCACAGACATGGATGCAGCAATAGACATCTGCAAAAAACCATGTAGGTCAATGCTTCATATCCTGGCAAATGTCATCATGCTTTCAAGTTGCAAGTCTGCTTTGCCAGCCACTTTTGGCCATCAAAAAATTAAGGGGTAGCTACTGAGCTCAAGAGCCAAGCAACTAACAACTGGGCTTCTGACTCTTACACACAACATAGAACATAGAAAAGTATAGCACAGTGCAGGCCCTTCGGCCTACGATGTTGTGCAGTGGAATAATCCCAAACCAAAAATAACCGAACCTAACTTACATTCCCCTCAATTCACTGCGTCCATGTGCATGTCCAGCAGTTGCTTAAATGTCACTAATGGCTCTGCTTCCACCACTACCACTGGCAAAGTATTCCATGCACTCACAACTCTCTGGGTGAAGAACCTCCCTCTGACATCTCCTCTATACCTTCCTCCTAACACCTTAAAACTATGCCTCGTGGCAGTCAATCCTGCCCTGGGGAAAGGTCTCTGCCTATCAACTATATCCATGCCTCTCATTACCTTGTACACCTCGATCAGGTCACCTCTCTTCCTCCTTCTCTCCAGAGAGAAAAGTCCGAGCTCAGTCAACCTCCTCAACCTGGTAAACCTCCTTTGCACCCTCTCCAAAGCCTCCACATCTTTCCTATAATAGGGCAACCGGAACTGGACACAATATTCCAGTGTGGTCTCACCAGGGTTTTGTAGAGCTGCAGCATAACCTCGCGGCTCTTAAACTCGATCCCCCTGTCAATGAAAGCCAAAACACCATATGCTTTCTTAACAACCTTATCCACTTGTGTGGCAACTTTGAGGGAGCTATGCACTTGAACACCAAGATCCCGCTATTCCTAAACACTGCAAAGAATCTGCCTTTCATCCTATATTCAGCATTTAAGTTCGACCTTCCAAAATGCATCACCTCGCATTTATCCAGGTTGAACTCCATCTGCCATTTCTCAGCCCACCTCTGCATACTGTCAATGTCTCGCTGAAGCCTGAAATAACCCGATACTATCAATGGCACCTCCAACCTTTGTGTCAGCAGCAAACATACTAACCCACCCCTCAACCTCCACATCCAAGTCATTTCTAAAAACTACAAACAGCAGAGGCCCAAGAACAGAACCCTGCGGGTCACCACTCAGCACTGACCTCCAAGCAGAATATTTACCATCTACAACCACTCTCTACATCCTGTCAGCCAACCAATTCTGAATCCAGACAGCCAAGTCACCCTGATTTCCATACCTCCTGACTTCATCAAAGTGCCTGCCGTGGGGAACCTTATCAAATGCTTTGCTGATGTCCATGTACACCACATCCACTGCTCGCCCCTCATCAACCTGTCTCATGACCTCCTCAAAGAACTCAGTCAGATTTGTAGGGTATGACTCATCCCTCAGAAAGCCATGCTGACTCCCTTTAATCACGCTCTGTGCATGTGCAACAGCACATCCACATGAAATTTGACAGGGCAGGTCCTCGTCTTCCTGAAACAAATTTTCTGCTGTCTGGATAACGCTGGGGAGGCTTCCAGTGCTTGGCAGGGGCAGCAATTGACATAGTTGCATGATTGGGACTACAGTCGGTGAAAATAAAGGCATCACCTACTCACTAACACTCAGTTGGGTTTCGACCAGGGCCACCCAGCTCCTGGCCTCATTGATGCCCTGGTTCAAACATGGACAAAAGAGGTGAGGGAGTGAGGGCGACAGTGATTGTTCTTGACATCAAGGCCACATTTGACCAAATGTGGCATCCAGGGAACCGAGCAAAACTGGTTTTAACGGGAATGGGGGGAAAGCTCCCTGCTCGTAGGAGTCAGAATGAGCGCAAAGAAGATGGATATGTTTGTCTGGAGTTAGAATCTTGGTGGCACACTGCATGGAAATAAGCCTTTCTGCCCAACACATTTTGCATCCAGAGATTATCTATTAATATATGAGATTCAATGGCAAGCCATTCAGAACTGAAATCAGGAAGCACTTTTATCTTAATACAAACAACAGTCAAGATCTCAAATACTCTCTCGTAAAAGAATGTGGGTGCTGGATCAATAAGAATGTGTGTGACTGAAATTATTTTTGATAGCTAAGGGTACGAAAGGATATAGAAGAAAGGGAGGTAAACAGACTGACGACAAAAAATGCCGGAGACCACAGTAGGTCAGGCATCAGCCATGGAGAGAAAGCAAACTGATGTTTTGAGTCGACATGACTTTTCAGCAGGCAAATAGAGTTGAAGTTGAGACTAGCCGTGGTTTAACTGAATGGTTTATGCACATAACAGCAAAACCTGTCTGCTTCTGCACCCATTCAGAATGGTTCCTTCCATTTGATGTACTGTTTTTCCAACCAAACTGAACCACTTCACAATTTTCTGTATTACATTTAATCTACTACATCAACTGGTGCCTCTCCTCACCTTGACCTCAAACTCGCAGCCTCACTACACTCCCAAACCTCTGGGTTGTGCCCTCTCCTGCTTCTCAATCTCCAAGTAAGAGCCTCTTTTTCCTTCCCTCCGTGACCTCAAGGTTGCAGTCTCTGCCTCCTCACCTCCTGCTGCTGTTCAACAATAAATAGAACACAGAACATAACAGCACAGTACAGGCCCTTCGGCCCTCGATGTTGTGCCGACCTGCCATACCGATCTCAAGCCCATCTAACCAACACTATTCCATGTACGTCCAAATGCTTATCCAATGACAACTTCAATGTACCTAAAGCTGTCGAATCTACTACCGTTGCAGGCAAAGCGTTCCATTCCCTTCCTGCTCTCTGAGTAAAGAAACTACCTCTGACATCTGTCCTGTATTTTTCACCCCTCAATTTAAAGCTATGCCCCCTCGTGCTCACCGTCACTATCCCAGGAAAAGGCTTTCCCGATCCACCCTATCTAATCCTCTGATTATTTTAGATGTTTCAATTAAGTCACCTCTCAACCTTCTTCTCTCTGATGAAAACAGCCTCAAGTCCCTCAGCCTTTCCTCGTAAGACCTTCGCTCCATACCAGGCAACATCCTAGTAAATCTCCTCTGCACCCTTTCCAAAGCTTCCACATCCTTCTTATAATGCGGTGACCAGAACTGGACGCAATACTCCAAATGCGGCTGCAGCAGAGCTTTTACAGCTACACCATAACCTCTTGGTTCCAGAATTCGATCCCTCTATTAATAAAAGCTAAAACACTGTATGCCTTCTTAACAGCCCTCTTAACCTGGTTGGCAACTTTCAAGGATCTGTGTACATGGTACAATTTTATTCATTTCGTTAATCTAATATTTGATATTACAGCAGCACTAAGTAGAGCTGAAGACTAAAAATGGCAGGAGATCCCAGACCTGTGTTATGCTGCTCTTGCTCAATGTGGGAGCTCAGGGACGTGTCTGATGTCCGTGACTCCTTCACGGGCAGGAAGCGTGTCCAGCTGCAGCTCTCGTTAGACCGCATGATGGCTCTGGAGCTGTGGATGGACTCACTTTGGAGCATCCGCAATAGTACATTCAGCGAATTGGTCATATCGCTAATGAGGATAGCTGAGGGAGAAAGGGAATGGGTGACCAAAAGGCAGAAAAAAAAGCAGGAAGGCAGTGGTGTCCCCTGTGGTCATATCCCTCCAAAACAGGAAGGGCAAGAAAAAGAGTGGAAGGGCTATAGCCACAGGGATTCTATTGTAAGGGGAGGAGATAGGCGGTTCTATGGTCAAAAACATGCTATGTTGCCTCCCAGGTCCACCGGTCAGAGATGTGTCAGATTGACTGTAGGACATTCCGAAGGGGGAGGGTGAACAACCAGCTGTCATGGTGCATATAGGCATCAATGATATGGGTTAAAAAAACACACAATGAGGTGCTACATGCAGAATTTAGGGAGTTCGGAGCCAAGTTAAAAAGTAGGACCTCAGAGGTAGTAATCTCAGGATTGCTACCAGTGCCACATGCTTGTCAGAGTAGAAATGAAGAAATAGGCAGGATAAATGAGTGGCTTGAGAGATGGTGCAGGAGGGAGGGGTTCAGATTTTTGGGACATTGGGACCGGTTCTGGGGGAGGTGGGACTATTACAAATTGGACCGTCTACACCTGGAGCCAATGTCCTCGTGGCTGCTTTTGCTAATGCTGTTGGGGAGGATTTAAACTAGTGTGTCAGGGGGATGGGAGCCAAATGCACAGGTTAGTGGGCAGTAACAAGATAATAACTACAGCCTGTAAGGAACTAGATAATGAAGTCAGTTTGACTAAGAGGAAGAATAGACACAGAGCAGATGATGAATGCAGACGGACAGGTGATCTGAGGTGCATTTGTTTCAATGCAACAAGTGTGTCGTGAGCTATCAACGCAAGGTAGCTCAACTGTGGGGTCCTTACAAAAGTTATCTCAAAACTGAACAAGTTGAACTGCTGGGACCGGACAGATTTAGCAAATATCATGTGTGGTACAGCACAATTTTTGACAAAACAAATCTGAATTCTCAGATAAAGATGCATGAAAACTGATGTTATCATAAATCATGAACTATATTCAGAATTTTCATAAAGCTCAATGATAAACTGTATTCATCAAGAACGACTGTAATATTTATATTTTATTATATACAATCTGATTTAAGTATTTCACAAACAATGAAAGTGCATATTTTTACACATTTTTCATTTCAGTGGTTCAGCCAGTTATTTTCTAACCACCATCTTTATCAGGCCAGAAAGCCATAACTGGTGGAGTGCCACAGGGATCAGTCCTAGAACTACAATTATTTACTATCTACATTCATAACTTAGAGGAAGGGACAAGGCATAAATCCATCCAAATTTGCTGATGCTACAAAAATAGAGTAAGGGAATGTTGTCATGAGGACATAAAGAATCTGCAAGGGGATAGACAGGTCAAGCAAGTCAGAAAAAAGTTGGCAGATCGAGTTTAATGGAGGAAAGTACACTTTGGTAGGAAGAATCAAAAGATAGACTCTTCCTTAAATAGAGGAGGACTCTTAAAAAAATGCACGGTAGGGGACTTGGATGCTCTAGTCCATGAAACACATACTGGCATGCAGGTGACTGATTGCTTTTTTGCTGTCACATGTACTGAAATACTGTGAAAAGTGTTGATTTGCATGCTGTATAGGCAAATCACACCGTACAACGTGCAGAATAGTGTTACAGCCACAGAGAAGATGCTGAGAGAGAGAGAGAAAGATCAGAATTAACATTTGAGAGGTCCGTTCAAAAGTCACAACAGGTAAGAGGCTGTTCTTAAATCTATTTGTACGCTTATTCAAACTGATATCCATTGCTGCAGACAGAAGCTTCCTGAAATCAATGACCAGCTCCTTCATTTTGCTTATGTTGATGGACAGATTGTTATTTTTCCATCATGCCAGCAAGCACTCAATTTCTTTTCTTGTAATCTGACTTATTGTTGTTTGAGGTCCGACCTACAATGGAAGCGTCATCAGCACAATTGTGAATGGAGTTGGGGGCAACAAGTCATGACTGCATAAAGAGTCTAGAGTAGGGGTCTGAGTACGCAGCTTTGCTGGGCACCGGTGTTGAGGCTTACGGTGGAGGAAGTGTTGTCACCTATCCTTACTGTTTGCGGTCTCTGGGTGAGGAAGTCAAGAATCCTGTTACAGAGAGGGATGCTGAGGCCTAGGTCTCCGAGTTCAGAGGAGATTGTTTGGAATTAGTGTGGAGCGTGGAGCTCCGATCAATAAGCCTGATGTAGGTATCCTTGTTATCCAGACATTCCAGGGATGACTGTCAGGCCAGGGAGACGGTATCAACTGGAGACCTGTTGCAGTGGGAGGTGAATTGCAAAGGATCAAAGCACTTTTGTAGGTTGGAGTTGAGGTGAGCCATGACGATGGTAATTCAAGTAATTAAGAAGGCAAATGGAATTTTGGTCTTTATTGGAAGGAGGTTTTAGTTCAAAAATGGGGAAGCTTTTTTGCAACTGATCAGGCTATTGAGGAGGTCACACTTGGAGAAATACAAGAAAGGATACACAGCCATGGGAAGCAGTTCCAAAGAGACTCACTGGGCTGATTCATCGGATCATGATTTATCAAGAATGGTTACACAGAAGATCTTTATTCATTCAAGTTTAGAAGAATGAGGGGTGATCTTACTGAAACACAAAATTTTGAGGGGGCTTGGCAGGCTAGATGTGAAGACAATGTTTCCATTAGTGTGGAAATCTCAAACTCAGCAACATAGTTACAGAAGAAGGGAACATTTATTGAAACCGGAGATGCAAAGGAATTTCTTCTCTCAGCAGGTAGCGATTGTTTAGAATACAAGAGAATTGTGAAAGGTAGATCACTGAAAGTATTTAAAGAAGGTGGTCGATAAGATTTTTGAGATAGAGAAGTTGAGTGCTCTGAGAAGTTGGGATGGAAGAGGAGTTGAGTCCTGGGCAGGTCAGCCATGTTCTTATCGGACGGTGAGGCAGGGTCGAGAGGAAGAACATCCAGATCCTGGTGCTATTTCTTATGTTTTTGTCTGCTTTCTAGAACCGATAAGGAGTTTTACTGTGCTACATGGCCAAGCGAGTTACTGCCACAGAACGAGACTGAAATAATTTGCTCAGTAAAACATTTCATGAGACTTTTGGGATAAAGGAAATTTTCATGTACTACTTTGCTGACATCAATGAAAATCTGCTCAATTGGAAGAAATACATGCAGTTCATACAATTTTGTGTCATTCTTCCCTTCAATGCATCAAGTATATCTTTGTTGTAATTCATTCAAGTTTGTCTTCCTCAGGGACTTAAAATATATGAAACAATACATAATACTGAAGTGTACCGCAGTTATCACAATGGTCCAATTCCAAATTCTTTTAGATGGATTGGGAAAAATATCTGCTACCTGCAGCTTCATCATGAATATATTCAAATTGTTCCAGTCCTGAACCATTTCAGACTGTGGTTTGGATGCTCACATCTCTCACTATTTGGATTTTGTTTTGCGACTCCATTCTAAAGTGCAGACTACAGACCAGAACATTGTATTTTTGAAAAAGAAATATTATAAAATTGAATAACTTCATAAACCATGATAATAAAATATTAATTGCTTGCTTCAATTGAAAGGGTTCTTTATCTTGCTCATATGTTTGAAGCCAAATTATTTGTACACGCTTTCATTTGTACATTCTACAACAGACTGGCTGGCTTTGAAAATGTTTTCATTGTTACCTGTATGAATTTCCACCTCATATTTAGGTCATCAAGTTGGTGAGAAATCTTTGGAGATAAAGAGACATAAGTGGAGATAACTGACTGGCCAGATCATTTAATATTTTGACTTCTTGTTTGACTGGGGCAATTTCTTCTTTAAAAGCCTCATGGAGAGGAAGTATACAAAATCTGAGAAACATCCTGAAATTAATGATGAAATGTTAATAAGAAATTAAGTTAAAACTAAAATCCTAATATTAAATATAAAATACAAAAGCATCTGCTGGAAATGACATTTAATTAATAAAGATCTCGAGTTAAAAGTAACAGTGACGATGAAACTATCATAGATTCTTGTAACAGAAAACTGAATTCACTAATGTATTCTTTAGGGAAGGGAATCTGCTTTCCTTAGCAATTCTGGGATATGACTTCAAATTCACAGGAATATGGCTGACTCTCTACTGACTTCCAAAATGGCCCACCAAGCCATTCCTGGACGGGAAACAAATGTTAGCCTTGCCAGCAGTGCCCTCATCCTGTGAAAGAATGCTTTAAAAAAAGTGGATTTAATAAATGCAGAAGTAACAAAACAGGACAAATCAACTCAACAAGGCTTTGAAGGATAATTCTACTTAGTCCTGTTCTTCTTTCTTACGTTATGCTATCTGTATGCAGAACTGTATGTGAAATTACAATTTGACACCTGCCTGATGCACAGCATATATAAAGACATCCTGAGGCATCCCAAAACTCATTCTGTTAAGCAGTTCCAATTCAAGCCATTAGGAAAACAACCTCTGAATGTCGGGTATGGGTTGCCTGAACAAGCATAAACTCTTCCCTTTTTATACATACCACCAGGCAAATAGCAGACAATTAGGTTTAATGTGAAAAGGGTTTTAGGTTTTGGTGGGCAAATCAGGGCAGAACTTATACACTTAAAGGTAAGGTCCTCAGCAGTGTCGCCAAACAAACTTGGGGTGCAGTTTCAGAGTTCCTTCAAAGTGGAGTTGCAGGTAGTGAAGTAGGTGTTTAATATGCTTGCTTTTGTTGGTCACAGCACTCAATATAGAAGTTAGGAAGTCACGTTGCAGCTACAAAGGACATTGGTTAGGCCATTTTTGGAATACTGCATTCGATTCAGGCTTCCTTGCTATAGGAAAGTTGTCATGAAACTTGAAAGGGTTCAGAAAAGATTTACAAGAACATTGCCAGGGTTGGAGGGTTTGACTGGAGGGAGAGGCTACTTTCCCTGAAGTACCTGCTTCAAAATCTTCCCACCCCCAGCCTCATCTTATTTCCTGCCCGACTGATCCAAACTGAACACAAGGTAACAATGTGTAACCTTTGAATGGCACTTCTCACAAGACATTCGAAAGAAGTCGCTCAGCCACATAATTTCGTTTTCTGGCAATAGGAGTTTTAAATGCAATAAATTACAAAGAATTAACGAAAAGAAAAGCATGCTGCCGTTCGACTCTTCAGAAATATGACAAATCCCAAATTTCCAGTTAAATCTTGTTAAAAATGGAGTGATGAAAATCACCTGCACACAACAGGGTGGCCTGTTCTTGAATCCATAGTATTTATGTGGCTGATCTTGTTCAGTTTCTGGTCAATACCAACACCCGTGATGTTGATGGTGGGGGAGTCAGCGATGGTAGCAGCATTAAATGTCAAGAGATGATGGCTAAAATCTCCCTTGTTGGAGATGACCATTGCTTGGCACTTGTGTGGTGCAAATGTTACCTCGCACTGTAACAGCCTAAGCCTGGATAATATATTGGTCTTGCTGCATTTGAACATGGACTGCTTTATTATCGAGGGAGTTGGAAATGGTACTGAACATTGTGCAGTCATCAGCAAACATCCCCACTTCTGACTTTATAGAAGGATGCTGAAGCAGCATAGATGTTTGGGCACTGGACACTGCCCTGAGGAACTCCTACAGAGTTGTCCTGGAGGTGAGACGACTATGTCTAACAACCACAAACCTTTTCTTTTGTGCTTGGTTTGACTCCAACTAATAGAGGCCTTTTCCCTGCCTTACCAGAATCTAAATCCACCTTAAAATATTCAATGACCCCAACTCTATCATCTTAGGAGGCAGCTAGTTCCAATGTCATACAACTATCAGAGAAAAAAATGCTCTGATCATCTGTCCTTAAGTGGCAACGTCAAATTTTGCATAAGTGTCCCTAGTTCTGCGCTCGCCAAAGTATAGGAAAAATCCTTCTACATATTCCTTGTGAAGACCATTCAGAATCAAATATACTTCAAGGAAATCACCTCCTTCCTCTTCTCAACTTCAGCAAAAACAAGCCCAGTCCTTCTAAGATCACCAAGTGTGGAGCTGGATGAACACAGCAGGCCAAGCAGCATCTCAGGAGCACAAAAGCTGATGTTTCGGGCCTAGACTCTTCATCAGAGAGGGGGATGGGGAGAGGGAACTGGAATAAATAGGGAGAGAGGGGGAGGCCGACCGAAGATGGAGAGAAGAGACGATAGGTAGAGAGGAGGTCCTTCTCATCCTTCCCAGTCCTTCTGATCTTACTTCATAAGACAACCCATTAATTGCAAGATAATAAAATGAGAGGCTGGATGAACACAGCAGGCCAAGCAGCATCTCAGGAGCACAAAAGCTGACGTTTCGGGCCTAGACCCTTCATCAGGTCTAGGCCCGAAACGTCAGCTTTTGTGCTCCTGAGAGGCTGCTTGGCCTGCTGTGTTCATCCAGCCTCACATTTTATTATCTTGGAATTCTCCAGCATCTGCAGTTCCCATTATCCCCCATTAATTGCAAGTATTGTTCTAGTAAACCTAAATCTGAACTGCCTCCTTAAATGAGGCAACTTATATTATATGCCATAATTGAGGTATGGCTTCAATGCTATGTATAACTGTGGCACAAAATCCTTACTTGTATGTTTATTTCCTCTTGTAATAACATATAGCATCCATTAGCATCAATAATCATTTGCACTTCATCAGAAAGCCTGGTACAAACACCAGATAACATGACAGTCCGAACAGGATGCATTTTCCAATGCTTTAAACATATAGTCATGTGTGTCTCAGTGAATAAAAATCCTCCTCGCTTTACCCCAATCAAATCTCATAATAAAGGGAGTATGTCTGAAACTAGTCTCATCCTAAGGAAAACAGACTTGCTCCAGGAAAGCTGCTAAAATATATCAAGGAAAATATATATGAAATGATTCTAGAAATTTCTGCAATACAAAGATCAAAGGAAACAATAGTTTGATGAACACACTGTTAAGTGTTGCACTTGCACATCACATTTTGGAAAACAAACAACACTGATTTTCTACTTTTTTAAAATAAGAATGTTGAAAGTCTTCATTATGCAGCACTGCAGTGAACTGAAAAGGCACAGACTTTTAACCTGCAAAGAAAGTAAGTGCAGAAGTTAAAACAAACAAAAAAAAAGCCACTTCTGTACTAAAAGGACAATATTATATTACAAAAAGGCAGGGAAGTTGGAGAATGCAGCATCATGCTACCTGCAGAGATCAAGTTTTGTCTGTGTCATAAAAACAAAAGAACTGTGGGCACTGTAAATCAGGAACAAAAACAGAAGTTGCTGGGAAAGCTCAGCAGGTCTGGCAGCATCAGTGAAGAGTGAGTTCTGAGGAAGGGTCAAAGGACTCGAAACGTTATCTCTGACATGGTCTACGTCATAGTGAGTTATGTCTATTGCTTCAGCAAAATCCAATCAACTTTGAATGAAAATCAATGCTTCAGAAATATCCAAAACATCCGCTGTACCCCTTGTGGCTTCCTCTACATTGGGGAAACGATGCGGAGGCTTGGGGACCGCTTTACAGAACACCTACGCTCAGTTTGCTATAAACAACTGCACCTCCCAGTATTGAACCATTTCAACTCCTCCTCCCAATCCTTAGAGGACATGCCCATCCTGGGCCTCCTGCAGTGCCATAATGATGCCACCCGAAGGTTGCAGGAACAGCAACTCATAGTCCGCTTGGGAAACTTGCAGCCCAATGGTATCAATGTGGATTTCACAAGCTTCAAAATCTCCGGTCCTCCCATTGCATCCCAAAATCAGCCCAGCTCGTCCCCGCCTCCCTAACCTATTCTTCCTCTCACCTATTCCCCTCTCCCACCTCATGCTGCACCCCCATTTCCTACCTACTAACCTCATCCCGCCCCCTTGACCTGTCCGGCCTCCCCAGACTGACCTATCCCCTCCCTACCTCCCCACCCATGCTCTCCTCTCCACCTATCTTCTCCTCCATCCATCTTCGATCCGCCTCCCCTTCTCTCCCTACTTATTTCAGAACCCTCTCTCCCTCCCCCTTTTCTGATGAAGGGTCGAGGCCCGAAACGTCAGATTTTGGGCTCCTGAGATGCTGCTTGGCCTGCTGTGTTCATCCAGCTCCACACGTTGTTATCTCGCATTCTCGAGCATCTGCAGTTCCCATTATCTCTCTAAAATAAAGGCTGATGTCTTTCAAAACCCAATGTCAGATTTTGCAGCCAGTCCTTACCCTGAAAAAATACCAAATATGTATAAAGAAAAAAACTGGAGGTGAAACCATTCAAAAAACTTTCATGGGCACAACAAATGTTCAAACTGTATAAGCAGGTTAAGCACCTGTATATAAGGAAACTGGACTCAAACTTTATACAGACACTTACAGCCAACAAATGCGAGAAACCAATATCCATTTCTTGCTGGATTACCAATTTTGCTGTTGGGAAAATAGGTCTAGTCTTAGCAATGTAAATTCAAACAAGATAGCACCCTCTCAGAACTCAACACTCACAGTCGTAGAGTTCTGTTTTCACAGGTTGGAGTATAATAGCATCAAGTGCAATACACCAAATCTTCTTTAGTACCTTTTCCTTCCATAAAACTGCTTTTAGTAAATGCGCACAGAATTCATTTTATAAACACATTTAAAAGTTTCTAAGTTCCAGAGGCCAGTTCCAACACTTTGTCTTGCATCTTCTTCATCATCACAACAGAACAAAATAAAGACTCACTCTTTCTAAGTCACGTTTTCAATTTTTAGTGACAAGGTGAAGTGCAAGAACTGCTCACTTGATGTTAAAATCTCTTAACTATGTACCTATATATTTCAATCCTGTGAAATATGTGGCATGAGTTTGAGAAAAGGATTAATTTTGTTGCTCTGGGAGAGAGCTGGTACAGATAAAATAGGCTGAATGGCCTCCTCCCATGCTAAAAATGTCCATAACTGTTCTTGGCGTTGCTAAATTGAAGTGGGCATCCTTTCATTATGACTGTGAGACGCAGCATGTTACGAAAGATGGCATAATGGAGAAATCCTTTGTTATTAATGAATTTGTCGACACGAGGCATCCTTCCGAAGTCAAATGTTCGACCTATGCCTGTTGCACTGACTTGGTTCCAAACACTTATAATGTGGAGGTGCTGGTGTTGGACGAGGATGGACAAAGTCAGAAGCCACATGGCATCAGGTTATAATCTGACAGGTTTATTTGAAATCACACAAGCTTTTGGAATGCAGTCCCTTCATCACGTGCGGTCAGAGAGGAAAACACACAGACACACAATTTATAAGCAGACAGATCAAAAGATCATACAACTGGTGAGAGTGGAGTGTCAGATAATAAGTCTTCATCCAGGATGTTTGTTTATTTGCAGATATTTTGTTGAAAAAGCACACAACTTGTAGTTACAGTCAGTCAGTGTGGCATCTTGTAAATTCCTGCTTTTGAAATAAAGGTTAAAACTCTGAGACAGATTCTGAACACAAGCCTCTAAACTACAAGTCAGAGTCTGACCTGAGATGTCACCTTTTGTACATGCCTGTTGCGCTGCCAGATTATCATGACAGCACAGCACTGATATTGACTGTATAAACACTCTCCTTGCCTATAACACTCTTGGACACCTGCATAGAGTTATTATCTGACACTCCACTCAGGCCAATTCTATGATCTTTTGATCTCTCTGCTTATAAACTGTGTGTCTGTGTGGTCATCTCACTAACTGCACCTGATGGAGGGGCGCACTCCAAAAGCTTGTGAGATTTCAAATGAACCTGTTGGATGACAAGCTGGTGTCATGTGACTTCTGACTTCAAACAGTTATAGAATGTGTTTTCAATCCTACCATGACTTGATAATTAGCCAGCTTCTTAAAATTTATAAAATGAGAAGTATGTCGAACCTTGAGCCTTTAAAAAAGGAAATATTACAACCATAGTACAGTCAGACAGTAAAGACAGAAGGAATGATTTAATCGAATGTGTCTGACACCACACAATTAATCTCCCTGATGGAAGAAAGGTTGGCTGTGTTCTCTTTCTTCAGGAACATCCAGCTAATACCACCTTACTACTGCTTGTTTTATTCATCTGGTGTTCCATCTAATTCCTTGCAGTCTTGGTCAAACCTTCATGTAATTTATTTAAATTTTCAATAAAATAAATTTAACTTTCTATTCCACAATTTTAACATTTCCTTTTAAGGTTTGAATGGTTCACTTAGTACACTGCACAGGTTTTGGAAATAATTGGAGAACATGATGGAAAAATCAAGATATATTGACAAGTAAACAAATGGCTAACTTCTGCGTTCTCGTCAGTCATGCTCTTTGAACAGAACATAAAGTTGCGGAACTATGTAGAGACAACAATTTAAAACTGGGAAGACCACTGCTTGTGGTCCCCACACCAATCTCTATTCACTACCTACTGACTGCATTACTCCCCCTTGGCAACAATGTAATGTTACGCTTGTCTCAGCACAACCTTGGCATCTTGTTTATCCCATGATGAACGTCCGACCACACATTCATGCAATCCCTAAAGCTGTCTCTTGTCTTGCCTCATTAGCAGTGAAACCTTCAACTAGAACTACTTCACTTCCGGACGTGACAAGTCCAATGCATTCCCTGCTAGAGTTCCACATTTGCCCATTGAACACTTGAGGTCGTCTAAAACTCCACTGCCCGAGTCTCATCTTGAACCAAATCCTATTCTCTGTACTTGCTACCTAACTGATAGTATTAACAGTAATTTTATTAAATTCTCATTTTTGTTTACACATCGTTCCTTGGCTACGCCTATCGCTATTTTGGTAATCTCCACCAGTCCAACCATACTTCAGGATATCTGCACTCATCTAATTAAGCCCTCTTGCCCACTCTTGATTTTAAATGGCCCACTACTGGTTGCCAAACATTTAATTGTGTAGGCTTCAAACCCAAGAAGAGACTTCCTACACCTCTTAGCCTCTGTACCTTTCCTCTTTTAAGGCACTTTTTAAAAGAATCCTCTTTGATCAAGCTCTTGATCATCAGAACTAACAACTTAATAAGGCTCAGTGGTATTCTGGGATCATTAATACTCATTCCGGATGCCTTCAAAAGTTCCCATCCATTAAAGAGATTAGAAAGTGGTTGAAGTCAGTGCACAGCAGAGGGGGACGAATTGGGGAGTTATTTCAAAGAGCTATGAAATGCCAGAAGACCTCCTTCCACACGCCAACTCTGATTCTACAAAAAGAAAAAATGATTTTCAGACTTGGGAAGATTCTTCAAAAATTTCACAAGTAACCAGCTTTTGGGCAGAGTAGAGTTGCTGAGATGATAGACCAGGATTTAAGGGTACCAGTAGTGATAATATGCTGAACACAATCAAATTTTGAGGTTGTAGAATGATGTGGTCTTCAGCATTTTTGAAACTTTGACCATTTTCCTTCCTCTTCACAGAACAAGTCAAATAGCGGCAGCACAATGTTGCATGGCCGCTCAAGCCTGCTCCACCGTTGATGATGATTGTGGCTGGTCTTCCACATCAATTAAAAACTTTTGCTCATATCTCATCCGCTTTTCAAAACATTGATCTATTCACGTGTAATATCTCTCTCGCTAAATTCATGAGAATTCATTCCAATCACTGAACTCCTAACGCTGACCCACCTGAGATCAAAAAATTCAGCTGAGATCAGGAACTGATCTCGCCTGTATGGCTGAGCTGGTTTTTAAAAGTTTGCCAGTGAGAAACATTCATTCAAAAAAATAGAATTGCATGGATTGCTCTCCAATCCTAAACTCTATTCAAATTCAGTTGGCTGAACGGTTGGTTTGTGATGCAGAGTGATCCCCTCCAACAGAGGGCTCAATTGCCACACCAGTGAGCTTACCACAAAGGATCTTCGCCTCAACCCCTCTACTTGCCTGAGGCATGGTGATCTTCAGGTTAAATCATAACCAGTTGTCTCTCTCTAAGGAGTGGCCAAATGGCGTGGTAAGGCTTTTCCTTTAATCCTGATAACATGGCAACAAGTAGATAACTCAGCTGATGTCACTGACTAATAGAATCCTCAATTATACTCATATTAACGATGTGATATCATCAGAAGGCAGGCTCAACGAAGTTTTAATTTGCAAATTAAGTTAACAACCATTCAATCAATATTACTGAAGTATTCCTATTACTGATCATCTCGATACAACATTGTGGTTACATGTTCATAAGTGAAGTGTAATGTAATTGCACTTACTGTGGTTTTATCAATGTGATCCTGCAATGAGTCAATAAACAGGTCACCCACAGGTTGCCAATCAGTGTGGATCCCCTCAGCTGTTATCACATGAGCCTCAAGGTCATCCAGAGCTTTCTGCAGTTCTTGAAGTTTCTCCAACGCCTTTTCCACCTGTTTCTGCCAGTTGCTCGCATGGGTTTTCAATTGCTCCCAAGTTTCCTTCACTTCTATTGACTGTTTGCGGACAGCTTTAGCTCTCTCTTCTGGGTTAGGTTCTGGAAATATGAAGTGCAAATAATTTATCAACTATTCATGTCTTTGATCAATGGAACTTAAGTTTTCTTTCTAAATCCCTTTCCTTGAAAAGGTCTCTCTGGACTTTCTCCTGAAATTGGGATATACAGTATAAGACTAAAGATTTTATGACAGGCACATCAATGATAAATTCTCTAATTAGCTGGCAGGTCACGGAGCCATTCACGGGGAATCACAGAGAACCAATACAAAGCCGAATAAAATTCCGCAGATATTTCAAATTTATGACTACCAAGGAAACTTTAAAAAAGGAAAAGGATTAGAGTGACTAAGTGGGTAAAATTCTCAACAAAAGATATGAAAAATCCTTTCAGGATATCTTTCATAGCTATGAACCAAACATCCAACATAAACCAACTTTCATCTTTCAGGCCTGGCAAGTTAGAATGATAAGCCCTAAGTCTACCCTGCATAGTTAACTCAAGAACTCACTTAATGAGGTTGTTAAGAGATATAGAGATAACAAAGTGTGCAGCTGGATGAACACAGCAGGCCAAGCAGCATCTGAGGAGCACAAAAGCTTACATGTTGGGCCCAGACCCTTCATCAGAAAAAGGGGAGGGGGAGAGGCCTCTGAAATAAATAGGGAGAGAGGGGGAGGCGGATCGAAGATGGATAGAGGAGAAGATAGTTGGAGAGGAGACAGACAAGTTAAAGAGGTGGGCTAGAGCTAGTAGAGGTGAGTGTAGGTTGGGGAGGGAGAGTGTAGGTTGGGGAGGGAGGGGGGTAGGTTAGGTTGGGGGGGGGGGGGGGAGGGAGGGAGGGAGGGAGGGAGGGAGGGACGGACGGACGGAGGGAGGGAGGGAGGGAGGGAGGGAGGGAGGGAGGGAGGGAGGGAGGGACGGAGGGACGGAGGGAGGGAGGGAGGGACGGAGGGACGGAGGGAGGGAGGGACGGACGGAGGGAGGGACGGAGGGACGGAGGGAGGGAGGGATCAGTCCGGGGAAGACAGACAGGCCAAGAGGTGAGGTTAGTAGGTAGGAAATGGGGGTGTGGCTTGAGGTGGGAGGAAGGGGTAGGTGAGAGGAAGAACAGGTGAGGGAGGCGGGGACGAGTTGGGCTTGTTTTGGGATGCAGTAGGGGGAGGGGAGATTTTGAAGCTTGTGAAATCCGCATTGATACCTTTGGGCTGCAGGGTTCCCAAGCAGAATATGAGTTGCTGTTCCTGCAACCTTCGGGTGGCATTGTTGTGGCACTGCAGGAGGCCCAGGACGGACATGTCGTCTAAGGAATAGGAGGGGAAGTTGAAATTGTTCACGACTCGGAGGCGCAGTTGTTTGTTGTGAACCGAGCATAGGGACTGCTTTGCAGAACACCTAAGTCTCTCCTTGGTTTCCCCGATGTTGAGGAGTCCACAATGGGTCCAGCGGATGCGGTATACCAGATTGGTAGATGTGCAGTTGAACATCTGCTTGATGTGGAAAGTCTTCTTGGGTCCTGGATGGGGGTGAGGGAGGAGGTGTGGGGGCACGTGTTGCACTTCCTGTGGTTGCAGGGAAAATGCCGGGTGTGGTGGGGTTGGAAGGGAGTGTGGAGCGGACAAGGGAGTCATAGAGAGAGTGGTCTCTCCAGAAAGTAGACAATGGTCGGAGGAAAAATGTCTTTGGTGGTGAGGTCAGATTGCAGATGGTGGAAATGTCAGAGGATGATACATTGTAGGCAGAGGTTGGGAGGGTGGTATGTGAGGATGAGGGGGTTCTCTTTTGGTGGTTATTGCGGGGACGGGGTGTGAGAGTTGAGTTGCAGGAAATGAGAGAGACACGGTCGAGGGCGTTCTTGACCACTGCGGAGGGTTGCGGGGGTGTGGGATGGGTTGGGGGGAGTTGCGGTCCTTGAAAAATGAGGACATCCGAGGTGTACGGGAATGGAATGCCTCGTCCTGGGAGCAGATGTGGCAAAGGCAAAGGAATTGGGAATAGGGGATGTAATTTTTGCAGGAAGGTGGGTGGGAGGAGGTGTATCCTAGGTCGCTGTGGGAGTCGGTGGACTTGAAATGGATATCAGTTTCGAGGTGGTTGCCCGAGATGGAGATAGAGGGGTCCAGGAAGGTGAGGGAGGTGTTGGAGATAGTCCAGGTGGACTTGAGGTTGGTGCCCGAGATGGAGACATATATAGCTCCATTCATATTCACAAATCTCTGTTTCAAATCTAATCTTCTGAAGCACGTATGTAATTTTTCATTGTCAAATAATGTTGGAATGTTGATTGCACAGCAAAAGTGTTTCAAGAGACTGATTGGCCTCATACTGTTTAGCCAATTGTATTTGGCAAGTTGACGTTCAGCACTTCTGTAACAAGTCCAATCCCAGTAAGTGGAGCAAATGGCATGGTCAACATAAATACAAGAGAGAAAAATTAAGACAATGGCCTGAGTATTTCGCCCGATTACAGCAGAGGCATTAACACATCCTAGGTTACATTAATTTATCTCTGAATCTACCAAGAAATGAATTATCTGACAATGTCATGACAACATTGAGACATTTGGCAAGCTCAGGGGCAAGGGGGCTGGTTCAGAACTGTACACAGAAACGTAATGAAATGCCGAAACACTGTACGGCGAGAATGGTACTAACAAGGAAATGGTACTATTTCATCTGTATCAATCCGTAGTTGGAATATACATGGTTTGAACCAGCACCAATGCAAAATTGAATAGCCATTGCATGACATAGCATGTGTTCAGAATGAGGAAGAGATGAAGCTTAGTTAGGATTCATTTCACGAAAATGAATCTCAACTAACTAATCTAATTAAACAAGGCAGTTTTACATACAGAACGCTGGTTTACCATCAAAATCTGCACTGACTGACTTCCAGATAGTAAACTGAAAGCTGTTGATCTCAAACTTTGCTTATAAACAGAACTGAAAGATGAAGTGACAATATTGGATTCAGGATTGCAAACTGACATTGGTGATTAAGCAACTGATAGAGACCATCCATGTAGTTAATCTTGAATTGGCAGCATTACAAGTGACCAGGACAATACCTGCTCTGTAAAAATAAGAAACAGAAGACAACTGAGATGCAAAAATGCGACATTCAATTAGAATTACAAAATACCTTAAGCAAACAATTTTATTTCATTCACATATATTATCTGCAATAATATCCATTTAATATTGGTTCTTCCAAACTGTTGCAGCACTTTGACATTAAAAGAATATTCCATCACAAGTATAGCTTGCAATAAAAATCCCAGCACGTTCTGAAATCCTTAGAATAAAAGTATTTCAATCCGATGGTGCTCCTGCATTATTCATCAGTTCCCCACTCAATGGGTATGTTCTGATATGCAGGAAACTTCTATTGTTCGATATGGGGATGGGGATTAACTTGGCATTGTTCTAATGGAGGCAGCACTGACAGATTATAATTTTCTTCCTGTGGGCTCTGTAGTCCAGATTTTTCTCTCCTCCATTATATTGCATTAAAGATCAACAACATTCACCATTTCCTCAGTCTGAGAACCGACCATGTTAAAAAGTGACCAATTAAAGTGTTGCATTGCCTTCAATTTCACAAGGACTGAACTAATCTGCTGCTTACGACACTGATTGCAAAATTAAACCATGAATTGAGAACAAAAACAGCGGGATTTTGTACTTTCAGAGATAATAGGAACTGCAGATGCTGGAGAATCCAAGATAATAAAATGTGAGGCTGGATGAACACAGCAGGCCAAGCAGCATCTCAGGAGCACAAAAGCTGACGTTTCGGGCCGAGACCCTTCATCAGAGAGGGGGATGGGGGTGAGGGTTCTGGAATAAATAGGGAGAGAGGGGGAGGCGGACCGAAGATGGAGAGAAAAGAAGATAGGTGGAGAGAGTATAGGTGGGGAGGTGGGGAGGGGATAGGTCAGTCCAGGGAAGATGGACAGGTCAAGGAGGTGGGATGAGGTTAGTAGGTAGATGGGGGTGCGGTTTGGGGTGGGTGGAAGGGATGGGTGAGAGGAAGAACAGGTTAGGGAGGCAGAGACAGGTTGGACTGGTTTTGGGATGCAGTGGGTGGAGCGGAAGAGCTGGGCTGGTTGTGTGGTGCAGTGGGGGGAGGGGAAGAACTGGGCCGGTTTAGGGATGCGGTGGGGGAAGGGGAGATTTTGAAGCTTGTGAAGTCCACATTGATACCATTAGGCTGCAGGGTTCCCAGGCGGAATATGAGTTGCTGTTCCGGCAACCTTCGGGTGGCATCATTGTGGCACTGCAGGAGGCCCATGATGGACATGTCATCTAACGAATGGGAGGGGGAGTGGAAATGGTTTGCAACTGGGAGGTGCAGTTGTTCGTTGCGAACTGAGCGGACGTGTTCTGCAAAGCGGTCTCCAAGCCTCCTCTTGGTTTCCCCAATGTAGAGGAAGCCACACCGGGTACAGTGGATGCAGTATACCACATTGGCAGATGTGCAGGCGAACCTCTGTTTCATGTGGAATGTCATCATGGGGCCTGGGATAGGGGTGAGGGAGGAGGTGTGGGGGCAAGTGTAGCATTTCGTGCGGTTGCAGGGGAAGGTGCTGGGTGTGGTGGGGTTGGAGGGGAGTGTGGAGCGAACAAGGGAGTCACGGAGAGAGTGGTCTCTCCGGAAAGCAGACAGGGGTGGGGATGGAAAAATGTCTTGGGTGGTGGGGTCGGATTGTAGATGGCGCAAGTGTCGGAGGATGATGCGTTGTATCCGGAGGTTGGTGGGGTGGTGTGTGAGAACGAGGGGGATCCTCTTTGGGCGGTTGTGGTGGAGGCAGGGTGTGAGGGATGTGTTGCGGGAAATACGGGAGACGCGGTCAAGGGCGTTCTCGATCACTGTGGGGGGAAAGCTGCGGTCCTTGAAGAACTTGGACATCTAGGATGTGCAGGAGTGGAATGCCTCATCGTGGGAGCAGATGCGGTGGAGGCGGAGGAATTGGGAATAGGGGATGGAATTTTTGCAGGAGGGTGGGTGGGAGGAGGTGTATTCGAGGTAGCTGTGGGAGTCAGTGGGCTTGAAATGGACATCAGTTACAAGCTGGTTGCCTGAGATGGAGACTGAGAGATCCAGGAAGGTGAGGGATGTGCTGGAGATGGCCCAGGTGAACTGAAGGTTGGGGTGGAAGGTGTTGGTGAAGTGGATAAACTGTTCGAGCTCCTCTGGGGAGCAAGAGGCGGCGCCGATACAGTCATCAATGTACCGGAGGAAGAGGTGGGATTTGGGGCCTGTGTAGGTGCGGAAGAGGGACTGGTCCACGTAACCTACAAAGAGGTAGGCATAGCTGGGGCCCATGCGGGTGCCCATGGCCACCCCCTTAGTCTGTAGGAAGTGGGAGGAGTCAAAAGAGAAGTTGTTGAGGGTGAGGACGAGTTCGGCTAGGCCGATGAGGGTGTCGGTGGAGGGGGACTGGTCGGGCCTGCAGGACAGGAAGAAGCGGAGGGCCTGGAGGCCATCTGCATGCGGAATGCAGGTGTATAGGGACTGGACATGCATGGTGAATATGAGGTGTTGGGGGCCAGGGAATTGGAAGTCCTGTAGGAGGTGGAGGGCGTGGGTGGTGTCACGGACGTAGGTAGGGAGTTCCTGGACCAAAGGGGAGAAAATGGAGTCCAGATAGGTGGAAATGAGTTCGGTGGGGCAGGAGCAGGCTGAGACGATGGGTCGACCAGGGCAGGCAGGTTTGTGGATTTTGGGAAGGAGATAGAAACGGGCCGTGCAGGGTTGGGGAACAATGAGGTTGGAGGCTATGGGTGGGAGGTCCCCTGAGGTGATGAGGTCATGAGGTCATGAATGGTGTTGGAGATGATGGTTTGGTGCTCGGGTGTGGGGTCATGATCGAGGGGCGGTAGGAGGTGGTGTCGGAGAGTTGGCGTCTGGCCTCGGCGATGTAGAGGTCAGTGCGCCATACTACCGTTGCGCCACCCTTGTCTGCAGGTTTGATCGTGGGGTTGGGGTTGGAGCGGAGGGCTGCCCGTTCTGCAGGGGAGAGGTTGGAGTGAGTGAGAGGGGTGGAGAGGTTGAGGCGGTTAACGTCTCGACGGCAGTTAGAGATGAAGGGGTCGAGGGAGGGTAGGAGGCCTGGGGGTGGTGTCCAGGAGGAGGACTTGTGTTGGAAGCGGGTGAAGGGGTCAGTGGAGGGAGGGTTAGGTTCCCGGTTGAACAAGTAGGCATGGAGGCGAAGACGGCGGAAAAACTGCTCTATGTCCAATCGTGACTGGTATTCGTTGATGTGTGGTTGTAGGGGGACAAAGGTGAGGCCCTTATTAAGGACTGACCATTCGTCCTCAGTCAGTGGGAGGTCTGGGGGGATGGTGAAGATGCGGCAGGGTTCAGTGTGGCTGTCTCCTCTGGGGTTGCTGGCTGTGGAGGTTGTGGGCAGAGCGATGAGGTCGTCGACCGTGGGCGGGGTTCCATCGGCGTCGGCCGTGGGCGGGGTTACGTTGGCGTCGGCCGTGGGCGGGGTTCCTTCATCAAATCCAACCTGTTTTGATGAGATACTTTTGACTGTATAATCATCCCTCCATACGAAAGCCTCTTCCTCTCCATCCATTGAATTCAATACTCTCTGACTTTGCAATGAACTGCACATTAATTGCCCTGGGCAATCTAAAAACATTTCCGAGTTGAAAACTTATGGCCAACTCCCAATGTAAATAGATTCCTAAATGTACAGTTATTAGCTGAGAAAATGGAAGCAGGTTCACTTACATGCCAATGTACAGGCCTAAACATGCACTTTAGTTTTGAAAAACTGAATGGTGGCTGGGAAAACGTCAGTTTGTATAGGTAGAAAATGGGGAGGTGGGTGGGGTCAGGAGCAATCAACAGGGTGGAGCCCAAAGAGAAAGACAGTTGGACAGATTTAGGAGTTGCTAATGATCAGGCTGGGAGGGTGAATAGTTGTTAATGGGGACTGTTAGTCATTAACAATAGCGGGTGTGTCGGGGGAGGCTACGTGGTAACAAGGCCTGGTGTGTGGGGTGGGGGAGGCTGGGACATGGGAGAGTTTCGGCCCAAAAATTATTCAACTCAATATTGAGTCCGGAGGGCTGGAGGGTCCCCAAGCACAAAATGAGGTGTTGTTCCTCCAGCTTGCACTGGGCTTCACTAGGACACTGCAGCAAGCCGGAGACAGAGATGTTGGTCAGGGAGAAAGGTGGTGCATTGAAGTGGAAGACATATTTTTCAAAAATCTGATCTCAGATTTAGTCAAACCCTTCCCTCCACCAGTTTGTCACTGTTAGAAAATTTGGCCAGTTCATTAAACCCCTGAGTCCATGTTGTTGGTTTTAACTACAAATAGGCAAGATCCCTACATGATCCTCGGACGCCACAGCAAGTACTCTTACAAGTCTCAATCTTGATACCACTTCTCAACTGAAAACTCACCACTTCAGCCAGTTTCAATCCATTCCTGTGTTTTGTTTTAATTCTACCACAATGAGCTTCAATAGCTCTGTTACATGGAACTTTGCTGAAGTTTCTTTTTTAAAGTCTAGATATATGTCAAATCAGGTAATGATCTAAATGAATTGCGAAGCAGACTCATAGATCCAAATGACCTTCTCCTATTTCTGCATCTTGGAATTCCCACAGTCTACCTGGAACATGATTTCCTCTAAAAGTTCAAAGTGGTTCGTCAGCCAGACTGCCCCTTCCAAACCTACATGTTGGCCAATGTTAATTAGATTAGCTGTTCGACCCTCACTCCTCACAATCATTTCCAGTATTTTACTCCGACCTTGGTTAAGTGTAATGAACTTTAAGTTTTAGAATCCTTACAATGTGGAGACAGGCCCTTCGGTCCAAAATGTTCAGTTGGATCCTTGGAACATCCCACCCAGACCCATCCCCCTATAACACACCTAATCTACACATCCCTGGACACGATGGGCAATTTAGCATGGCCAGTCCACCTAACCCGCACATCTTTGGACAGTTGGAGTAAACCGAGCACCCGGAGAAAACTCACACAGACACAGGGAGAACTTGCAAACTCCACACAGACCGTCACCCAAGTCTGGAATCAAACCCGGGTCCCTGGTGCCAAGAGGCAGCGGTGCTAACCACTGCACCACCATGCCGCCCTTAAAGACATGTCCTTTGAGTCAGAAACAAACCAGCAACCAGAGGATCTTTTTGGATCTTTATTTGAAAGTTAACCTGTTTCCAATTTGTATTACCAAGATATTCCCAGAATATAATTTCCTCGTAACAATTACCAGCACATCACAAATAAAATCCCTTGGCTCCCTCAACACCTGAAATACACGCTATTAAAGCCACTTGCAAAACTAAAGACTGCATTCTCAACAAAGCGAAATGGAAAGTATTTTATTGAAAGAACGAACTACCTTCTGCATCTCCTTCCCTTGCTCTACACTTTTCATCTCTGAACTGATAGATTGCCACAGCACATACCAGTAGAAATCAGGAACCATAGACAAGAGTGATCGTTATCGTTACTATCCCAAGGTCCCACAGACAAACTACTCTTACGTTGAGTTGCTACAATGTAGCCCCTGATTATTAATTCAACCTGGAACTATTTTGTTACAAATCGACGAGACACTTTCATCACAATGGGAGCAGATTAAATGCTGTCTCATTTCAATGTATTTCAATGCTGTCTCATTTTTGAATGTTTTTTTATTACGTCATTATCGTGTGTTACTGCTTTAGTGCATCAGCAGCCAGGTAACCAACAAATTCTCTGATGTATCACTGGCAATTATGGACTTCGGGCCAGGTTCATTAATGCTTTGATTTTTCTCTCTCCTTCTACTTTCAGGAATCCCAGTGTTTCTTGGCCTTCCAACTGACCTACCAGTGTTCAAGGATATTCTTTTCCATACAGCAAGATATTATTTTCAGAATTATATCCCCAAAACATAATCTAGCAATTTAACACAAGAAATTCAACTGGCATACGCCAGCTAGAGTTATCACATTCGTAACCCTTATGACAATTGTTTGTAGATTCTCTACATCCTCTCAGCATTGTCTGGCCAATACTTTCCTCCATGTACTGTGTTAACAGCAAAGTCACAAAGTGAAATTATATTCTATTTGTGTCAAATTTCAGAAGTACAATGGATTCAATGGTAAAGAAATACTAACTCAAATACAGCAGCTATAGGTAATCAGTTTAACCTTCCAACCAAAGCAGAACAACAACCAAATGACAGACTGCCAAACTATACAACCAAAACAACAGCAAATTCAAAATAAGAAAAGCCATGATTAAACTGCTCTCATGGGAATGCACTTGATAACTGCACTCGGATACAGGGAAAAATGCCAAGCCTGGAGGAAAAGTGCAGCACACCCCTAAGGTAAACTCAGGTTGTTGAAGGCATGCTTCACAAGAAATAAATTAAAGAAATTTTGGCTTTACTGCTGGCAAACACAGCAAATGGCTGGTGAAAACAAATGAGACGTTTCTGAAGGAAGGCTCAACTTCAAAAACATGTGCTCCAAAGAATCAACATGACAAAACAAAATAAGAAAATCAGATGACACCAAAAACAGAAGTTGCTGGACAAGCTCAGCAGGTCTGGCAGCATCTGTGAACAAAAATCAGAGTTCATGTTTTGGGTCGGGTGACCCCTCCTCAGAACACAACCGTCTTGTTTGTCCGTTTCTATGCATAATGCAAAATGTAAAACAGTTGTCTAATTGCAAAGATTTTCATCATGTTTTAGTATTTCAGCCAGAACATACTGCTTATTAGATGATTAAATTGGTCTTTCATGACAAGCCTGCTCATAAAGTTGTGTCTAAACTGCAGTGGGTAATCACTTGAGCAATGCTGGATGTGTCAAAATGTCAAAATGCTGCTTGGCCTTCGGTGTCCATCCAGTTCCACACTTGGTTGTCTCTGATTCTGCAGCATCTGCAGTTCCCATCATCACTGATACAATTTTGTGACTTACCCATTTACAAACCAAATATTTCAGAAGATATTCTAGACAATAGAAGAAATCTGTTAAATTACTTTATGTTGAATCTTTCAGGGTAATGCTAAGAGTATGTTTTTGCATGTTTCAGTTTTCAAATCAGATGCACAGCAACAGGACGCCTCCAAGTATTTCTAAACAAGACAGATTTGATTTTTTGTGGTGGCACAGAAGCAGAACAGTTGTTGCCAGTCTCCAAAAGTCTATTACTTTAGCATATCAGAGTCTCTGGGGTAATCTCACAGCATACTCACGACAAGATCACTCTCAAAGCCACACACAAATCAAATCTAATTCTAGACGGATTCTTCTCTTTACTTCTATTTATTTTAAAGCAAACATTTGTACGGAAAAGAATTTTACAATCAGACTGTTTGAATCAACTGCTTTAGAAAAAGGCCGACAAACAAACACACAGCACGCAGTTCTGGGCAAATTATTGAGGGTCTGTCTACCAGTCCTTACCATTTCTTCATGAGGACCATAAATCTTTTTGAATCCTTATATTTCCTTGTTGACCTTGTCAGCATTTCATGATAAAGTACATATAAATGCTTAAAACAAGTCAAAATCCTGGAATTCCCTCCCTAATGTCATTGCGAGAGTAGCTATATCACATGGCATGCAGCGGGTTAAGAAAGCAACTCACCACCACTTTCTCAAGGGCAACTCAAGACAGGCAGTGATGTCCATATCGCAAAAGTGAATAAAAATTGTATATTGAAATAAAGATACACAATAGTAAGTCTCACCTCAGGTGAGGAAACTACTGGAAGCAATTCTGTGGGACAGAATTAATCCACACTTGGAAAGGCAGGGCAGTCATGGTTTTATTGAGGGGAGGCCATGTCTGAATAACTTGATTGCATTTTTTGAAGAAGTAACCAGGTGTGTACAAGAGGGGATTACATTTGAAATAATCTACTTGGGCTTTAGCAAGGCTTTTGTCAATGTCCCAAATGGAAGACTAATAGTGAATAGCCCAAGGGGTCTGAGGAAATTTGGCTACTCGGATCCGGAATTGGTCGAATGGCAAAGAACAGAGGATGATGATTGCTTGGTGTTTTGGTGATTGGAATTCTGTGTTCAGTGCAGGGATCAATGTTGGACTTTTTGCTGTTTGTGTTATTTATAAACAATTTAGATATCTATACAGCAAGACAGATCAGTTAGTTTGCAGATGGTGCAAAAATTGGTGGAGTAGTCATTCATGAGGAGGTTAGCTTTAGATAACAGGGGAATATAGATAGGCTAATCAGCAGCAAATGGAATTCAATCTGGATACACGTGAGAGAATGCACTTCAGCAGGACAAATAAGGCATAGGAATATATGATGAAAGGTGGAAGCACTGAGGATCCCAGGGATTTTAATATACATGTACACCAGTCCCTTAAGGTATCAGGTCGGGTAGATAAAGTAATGAAGAAGGCATAAGGGACACTTACCTTTACTAACTAAGGCATTGAGTTTAAGAGTAGGGTGGTTATGCTGGAACTCTGCAAAACATTGTTTAGGACACAGCTAGCGTAATGGGCACAGGTCTGGAATCCACAGTGAAGGGTTGGGGGGATGTCACTGCACTGGAGAAGGTGCAGGGGAGATTTATCAGGATGCTGTCCAAGGTGAAGAGTTTTTGAAATGAAGAAAGATTGAACAGTCTAAAGTTGTTTTCATAGAACAGACAGATGAAGGGAGAATATGATTGAAATGTTTAAAATTATGAGAGACATAAACAGAAAGAAACTTTTCGCTTTGGTGCAGGGATCAATGACTGGTCACGTAGATTTAAGGTAAGGGGCAAGAGATTCATAAGGGATGAAAGGAAAAATGTTTTTACCAAGAGGGTGCAGGGATCACTGCCAGTAAGGGTGGCTGAGGCAGAAACCCTCATAAGATTTACGAAATAAAGGTGGATACTTGCTACGCCAAGGCATACAAGGCAAATGGTACAAATGCCGTAAAATGGGATTAGAATAGTTCGGTGGCTGTTTTTCACAGGCACAGTGCCAAAGGTTCCTTTCCTGAGCTAGAGGCCTCTATGAGACAATAACCAATTCATGAGCATAATAGGTAGTTCATAACATCAATAACTTTGGTTAAAGATATTGGCTGAGAAATTCAAATTCGATTGCCTAACATGGCCATTTCTGGGAAATAGCTCAGAATGACTCCCGAAGTGAGCAGTGAATAAAGAAAAGGATTTAATCTAATTACCATTAGATACTGTTTCAACAAATCTCCTGTGCTGTGTTAAAAACCTGCCTGCCCTGCCCAAAATCCACAAGCCTGCCTGCCTGGGTCGACCCATTGTCTCAGCCCGTTGTTGCCCCACCAAACTCATCTACACCTATCTGGACTCCATTTTCTCCCCCTTGGTCCAGGAACTCCCCACCTACATCTATGACACCACCCACGCCCTCCACCTCCTCCAGGACTTCCAATCCCCTGGCCCCCAACACCTCATTTTCACCATGGACGTCCAGTCCCTATACACCTGTATTCCGCATGCAGATGGCCTCAAAGCCCTCCGCTTCTTCCTGTCCCGCAGGCCCGACCAGTCCCCCTCCACCGACAGCCTCATCCGCCTAGCCAAACTTGTCCTCACCCTCAACAACTTCTCTTTCGATTCCTCCCACTTCCTACAGACAAAGGAGGTGGCCATGGGTACCTGCCTGGGCCCAAGCTATGGCTGCCTCTTTGTAGGTGACATGGAACAGTCCCTCGTCCGCACCTACACAGACCCCAAACCCCACTTCTTCCTCTGTTACATTGATGACTGTATCGGCACCGCCACTTGCTCCTCAGGGCAGCTCGAACAGTTCATCCACTTCACCAACACCTTCCACCCCAACCTCCAGTTCACCTGGGCCATCTCCAACACATCCCTCACCTTCCTGGACCTCTCAGTCTCCATCTCAGGTAACCAGCTAGAAACTGATGTCCATTTCAAGCCCACCGACTCCCACAGCTACCTAGAATACACCTCCTCCCACCCACCCTCCTGCAAAAATTCCATCCCCTATTCCCAATTCCTCCGCCTCCGCCGCATCTGCTCCCAGGATGAGGCATTCCACTCCCGCATACCCCAGATGTGCACGTTCCCCAAGGACCGCAACGTTCCCCCCGCAGTGGTCGAGAACGCCCTTGACCGCGTCGCCTGCGTTTTCCGCAACACATCCCTCACACCACGCCCCCACCACAACCGCCACAAGAGGATCCCCCTCGTTCTCACACACCACCCCACCAACCTCCGGATACAATGCATCATCCTCCGACACTTCCGCCATCTACAATCCAACCCCACCACCCAAGCCATTTTTCCATCCCCACCCTTGTCTGCCTTCTGGAGAGACCACTCTCTCCGTGACTCCCTTGTTCGCTCCACACTCCCCTCCAACCCCACCACACCCGGCACCTTCCTCTGCAACCGCAGGAAGAGCTACACTTGCCCCCATATCTCCTCCCTCACCCGCATCCCAGGCCCCAAGATGACCTTCCATATTAAGCAGAGGTTCACCTGCACATCTGCCGATGTGGTATACTGTATCCATTGTACCCAGTGTGGCTTCCTCTACATTGGGGAACCAACCGGAAGCTTCGGGACCGCTTTGCAGAACACCTCTGCTCGGTTCGCAATAAACAACTGCACCTCCCAGTTGCAAACCATTTCCACTCCCCCTCCCATTCTTTAGATGACATGTCCATCATGGGCCTCCTGCAGTGCCACAATGATGCCACCTGAAGGTTGCAAGAACAGCAACTCATATTCTGCTTGGGAACCCTGCAGCCCAATGGTATCAATGTGGACTTCACAAGCTTCAAAATCTCCCCTTCTCCCAATGCATCCCAAAACCAGCCCAGTTCTTCCCCTCTCCACAGTGCATCCCAAAACCAGCCCAACTTGTCTCCGCTTCCCTAACCCGTTCTTCCTCTCACCTATCCCTTCCTCCCAGGTCAAGCAGCACCTCCATTTCCTACCTACTACCTCATCCCGCCTTCTCGACCTCTCCGTCTTCTCTGGACTGACCTATCCACCTACTACCTCCCCACCTATACTCTCCTCTCCACCTATCATCTTTTCTCTCCATCTTCGATCCGCCTCCCCTTCTCTCCCTATTTATTTCAGAACCCTCTCCCCATCCCCCTCTCTGATGAAGGGTCTAGGCCCGAAACGTCAGCTTTTGTGCTCCTGAGATGCTGCTTGGCCTGCTGTGCTCATCCAGCTTCACACTTTGTTATCTTGAATTATCCATGTAATGGATTATAAAGTAATTTGAATGAAAGATAGAGCATAACCCAGGAATATGGGTATAAATTACATAGTTGAGATTATGTTACGAATACTGAGATTCATAAAGCTTTCCCTGGACAAAGAATTCACTAAGCATGTTGGTCACAAATCTGTAAATAGTTTTTTAAGCCACTCAACTCAGAATCACACTGTGTGCTGAACTAAATCTTTTCACATTTTTGACACACGCAATACAATTCATCAAAAGATATTGCTTTCAGCAGAAACACACACGGCTGTAAAAATTGCACAGCTCTTAATAAAAGTCAGTCAACTCACTGTATCTCCTTGAACATAATGAAAACTTGACTGAAATCAACTGCATAGAGCTAATTATAAGCCGAACTCTGGCAGCTCCCGTTCATATGACAGCACCACACAATTAATAAAACAGCTCCACAAAGTGTTCACAATCAAAAGACTGAGATAAGTACTGAATGACCTGGGTAACTGGAGGTCGAGTCTAGAATTTTAACTCATTGTACGAGTCAAGGTTGCGCTTGGTTATATAAATTAATGTTATGATTGGAATAGCGTAGTTTCTCTAACTGTGTGTGACTGAAATTAATCAGAGCTAACATTTCGGGTCCAGTGACTGTTCCTCAGAACTGGACCCGAAACTGGACAATAACCGGCTCGCTGTTGCTCATTTTGGGTTCCATCAGGGCCAACGTAGCTTCTAACTTTAATATAATCTCGGTCCAAACAGAGACAAAAGAATAGTTTTCCAAAGGTGACAGAAAAGTAACTCACCTTGACATCAAAAAGCCTTCCGAAAACTGAAGTCAATTGGGAATCAGGTGGGAAATGGCCGACTAGTTGGAGATATAGACAGCAAAAGGCAGGATTGGTTGTGGTTGCCGGAGATCCATCAGCTCAGTACCAGGTCATCGCTGCAAAGTTCCTCAGTCTGACCAGCTTCAGCTGCTTTATCAATGAACGTAACTCCTTCACAAAGTCAGAAGTGGGTATAGGCACTGATTACTGCAGTCCATGTCCATATGCAGCAAGGCAAAGTTTAGGCTAGGGCTGACAAGTGGTACGAATTATGCATTACAAAAAAGTGTCAGGCAATGACAATCTCCAGTAAGGGAGAATCTAAATCTCTTTACTTGACAAAAACAGAAGTTGCTGGAAAAGATCAACAGGCCTGACAGCATCTGTGAAGAGAAATTGGAATTAACATCTAAGGTCCGGTGACCCTTCCTGAGATATATATTTGAAAGTGCTGAATTTAGAGGCCTACAGAGACACAACTGGGTAGCTCTTTCAGGAGCCAGTACAGACAGAGTGGGCCAAATGGCCACCTTCTATACTGTAAAATTCTATGATTCTTCAGTTCAGAAATATTAGAATTTGATTGTGATGCAGGATAATGGAGTCGAAGTTGATCACCAAAAAAAAAAATCGCTGAGCTCACATTTTTCCGCACTTCAGTTAAAGAATAATTTACCAAAAAATCTCACTCAAATTTTACTAGTTACTTGCGCAATTTTCCTGAAAGGCTGTTACCTTGCTGGAGATGTACCCAACAGTTCCTCCATACTCATCTGTTTTTCAGCTATACTCTACAACAGTGGGTGGCAGTCGCTACATTAATTCAACACAGCACATAACTCTCAACCAAAATGTCTTTGCTGAGGACTTTCTGGCCCAAAATCTTTTCAGCATACACAAATCAAACTTGTGTTAGAATGCCTACAGTGTGGAATCAGGCCTTTTTCTGATCCAAGCCCAGACATAGGTTCAATTGATCAACTGTCAAATTGAGGATCAATGTGGTGATCGGTGACACGACACCATTGTCAAAAAGCAGAGGAACTGTGAGAAAGTCACCTCATTTACCCCGCTTTTGGCTGAGAGTCTTGTTCTGCAGGGTTTGTTCTTTTTACTGATATCTCCCACCCACGATACTGCAGAATAACTGTTCATCTTGACTATCCTGCCACCTTATTGGTGACAAGTGTATGCATGTCTGCACCTGAATGTAGAATGGTTTAAGTTTACATGTTCATCATTAATAATCCACTTTGTCACTTGTTAAAGAATACATTTAAAATAATAAATGTACTTTTTCCCCCATTAATTGATGAAGCCTGGAGAAAATTTCTTTTATCCTCAATAACGGTAACAGTCAGACATTAACAATCCTTGAGGTTACACTCGTCATATTTACAATTATTTATGGAATAGTGGGGTTCAATCTCTAGTAGGCTCTTCCAATATAGATTGTGACAAATCAAAAAAAAATTTACGTCCCAAGAAAATGCTGCTCAAAACAGGCTCATAATGATAAAATCAAATATATATCAAGTGTTTTCACTGAATGTACTTAAGAACAAAATTTACCTTCATTCTCTCAGGGAATCGAGGGACTCAGGGAGCAAGCAGGAAAGCAAATTTGAAGCCCAAGATGAGCCACGATTGTAGTGAATGAGGAAGCAGGCACAGTGGGCTGCACAGTCTTCTCCTGCCCTTGGTTCTTATATTCCTTTACAGTATTATTAGATTGGATCCAAAGCCAAATTGAAACTAAGCACAGCTGGATCCTAGCTGAACCTGTTAAAACGAGTGGAAGGGATGCACTGTCTTTAAGTTTTTCACAAAGCCTTTCTTTATTGTTCACAGGAGTGCATCAAAATATTCTGGACAGCTTTTAGTGAAAGAGCATTCCAACTAATATCAAATAGGCAATCAGTATCAAACACCAACAAATCTTAAAAGAAAGGCAGTAAACCTTTAGCAGAATATTGCTGGCCTACTTTATAAAGTACATTGTTGCATACAACATGGATACAAAGTTCCAAAGTTCTTGTCTTGACTAAATCAAGCTTCGTACAGCTTCATTTACTGTTCAGGTTTCATACAAAGTTCCGCTAAATCCTTTCACCATGTATATTTCGTAATCAAACAACAAACTAAAAGGAATTTGTGATTAGTTGCAAATAATTAGTAGCGTGTTATGAAAGTAAAGAGTCAAAATTCATAGTTTCAATGTGCAAGAGTCCACAACACAAATAACCCACAACTCTACAATCTGTGAAATATCAATTGGAATGCAAGCTGATTAAAAAAGCTCAAAGGCAACAGAAATGAGAATTAATGCTATTGGTGAAACTCCAAAGGTTAACATATCACACTGCATGCACCTTTGTATACATGGGAAGGTAATAAATGAGATTTGATTTGACATATTACCGTCACATGTAGACAGACACAGTGAAAAGTATTGTTTTACATGCTAACCAAACTAGGTTGATACGGCATCAGGAAAGCCAGTGCCAGACATGAGACTGCTGAGTGAGAGAGTTTATTTCAGGGGATAATGTTTGGTGTAGGAACCAGAGGAATGTACCTGCATGAGTAACGGGCATGGTCAATGTGAGGTCAGGTCGAATGACATATAAAGATCAAGTAGATGCAACAGCCCTGAACGAGAATGTCACCAAGACCATACGAATGCTGCAAACTCGCAAACAGTGCAGGGGCACAACGTGCCCAGCTCCTCGACAGCCTTTCCAATAGTTTGGGAACATGTGTGTTCGACTTCTCCGTCAAGATTCTCGGAATCTGAGATGGTCACTGCCTCGACGCCTTTTCCACTTGCAGAATAAAACTGATTTCTTGCGAAATACTCTCGGTGCAAGAGGCAGGCTACTGCACATTACACTCTGCCCGTATCCGAGACAGGATTAGAGGAACCTGACCCGACGCTAGAACATCCAGAAACCACAAAAGAAAAAGAACCAGCCTGTGTCCTTGAACTCAGAAGGGGAGGAATATATTGAATGTAATGAGGTCAGCCAGATGGACAGCACAGAGTGAGTTTCCTGAATGGGGCTTAATCTGGTCCAGTCAGGAAGCCCTAGCTGATTGATAAGAACTGGAGTGTCGGACATCCTGCTCACTCTGAAAGAGTCGGTTGAGTGTCAAGGACTCTCAGTTTGTAAATAAAAGGTGACTTGGTGACAGGATACCAGCTCTGCGGAATTATTTCAGGTCCCTCTTAAAAACAAAATTTTTGATCCCTTCCACTGCGACAAATTAAAAATTCTGAGTGAAAACCCAAGAGGACAGCGGATGCTGTAAATCAGAAATAAAAGCAGAAGTTGCTGGAAAAGCTCAGCAGGCCTGGCAGCATCTGTGAAGGAAAATCAGAGTTACCATTTCAGTGACCTTTCCTCAGTTCTGAACAAGTACATTCATCATATGAATGCTGCAAACTCGCAAACAGTGCGGAAGCATGACATGCCCAGCTTCTCGACAGACTTCCGATAATTTTGAGCATCTTGCTAAATCTCCTCTACACCCTCTCTAAAGCTTCCACATCTCTCCTATAATGAGGCGACAAAAGCTGAACATAAAAATACAAGTGTGGAGTAACCAGAGTTTCAGAGAGCTGCAGCATAACCTAATGGCTCTTAAAATCAATTCTCCTGTCAATGAAAGCCAACACACCATATGCCTTCTTAAAAACCCTCTCAACTTGGGTAGCAACTTGGTGGGAGCTTTGGATATGGACCCCAAGATCCCTCTGTTTCTCCATACTTCCATTAACCCTGTAATCTACATTGAAGTTGAACTTACAAAATAAATCAGTTCACACTTTTCTGGTTTGAATTCCATCTGCCAGTTCTTTGCCCAGCTGTGCATCCTGTTGCAACCTGCAACAGCCCTCCACACTATCCACAACTCCAACAACCTTTGTGTCATTGGCAAACTTAGTAACCCACCCTCCCACTTCCTCTTCCAAATCGTTTATAAAGATCACAATCAGCAGGCGTCCCAGAACAGATCCCTGCGGAACACCACGAGTCACCGAGCTCCAAGCTGAATACTTTCCATCTACTACCAACCTGTCTTCTATTGGGCAGCCAGCTATGTATCCAGACAGGCAAATTTCCCTGAATCTCATGCCTCCTTACTTTCTGATTGAGCCTACCATGTTGAAGCTTATCAAATGTCTTGCTAAAATCCATAGACACCACATCCATGGTCTACCTTCATCGATGTATTTTGTCACATCCTCAAAGAATTCAATAAGGCTTGTGAGGCCTGACCTACCCCTCTGAAAGCCATGCTATTTCGAATCAAACTGTGCTTTTCCAAATAATCATAAATACTATACTATTCATATTGGGATATACCCACATCACATGGACTGCAGTGACTTATTCTCACCTTCTCAAAGGCAATTAGAATTGGACAATGGACACACTCCATGAATGATTTAAGGAAAAAAAAAACTCCGTGTCTGTCATTTTTGTTCCACTGACACAGTCATCCTCTTCTTTCCACCCTCTACCCAGTTAGAAATTTCAGGTTGAAGCTCCAAACCAGGACTTGAGCACAAAATGATGGCAATGTTGAGGGAATGCTGCAATGCTGACGTACCTACTCTTGGCATTCTTTCCGAAGCCTGAATTCAATGGAAGTCAGCAATAAAAAAGTTAGCCAGAACGTGTCCATTAAACCATTCTCAATTGCCATTTGGTTCACTAATGCCCGACACAGAAGGAAACCTGGCCTAGGATACACGTGATTCCAGTCTTCGCATTCATAAAATCACAGAATCATATGGTACAGAACAAACCCTTCAGTCTAGGCCATGCATCATAGTTTACGCTTAACTGCCTTCTAAGCAATTTGGCATGAGCAATAAACAGTCACCTAGCCAGCAACACAAGGCCCATTTAGAAAAAGTACTGATAATATTGGCTTCCAAGAGTTACTGACGTCGACACCATCAAGAAGCTGAAATAACATAAATATAGTGATGCAAAAATTGACTCAGCGGCACCTAACTAAGCTCCTTGATAATGAGCAGAGACTCAGAATCTCCAAGCTGGTAAGCTCAATGTCATTACTAATCAAAGCAAAGGATGCAGAGGTACATGCTGTTAATCTTAGTTGTGTGTCACTGGTCAAGTTCAAAAAGGGGGCCACAATGATGATTCAGAGCGTCTAAGTTGGCGGTTGGTTGGCTGACTGTCATAAGCCAAGCTCATTATGTGCTGAGGATACAGAATGACTTGTATGAAAATAAATTAATTTTAAAAATTATATTTCCTCATTAGAAGTACAGGATAGTTTTAATAGCCCTGAAGGGAACATTATAAAGAGTCACTTTAGGCTTTATGTTTGTTTTGCTTCTGTCCTACAGGGGTTATGCGTGTAATTTTCATCAAAAATGATTAGCTGCTCTAGGCTGGCCCAGATTAAAATTCTAGCAGTTTGGTAGTGGCTTGACCACTCGACCATAAATATAGCATAAAGACCCATTCATTCCTTGGCAGTTTTATTAACTCCAATACCGTTTGTTATTAGAAAGGCTGTCAAAACATATCAGAAAGAATCCTTCAAAGGAATCAGCTGAGAATACAATACTGCAAAGATAATTTTCTCTTCAAGTTGTCAAATCATTTTATTTTTAAGGGTGGACAACTATCGTGGACAAACAAGAGACACAAAATTCTACAGGTGGGGGTGGAGTAGTGATATCATCGGACTATTAATCCAGACCCACAAGCTAATGTCCTTGGGACTTGGCTTCAAATCTCACTATGACAGACGATATAACATATTTACTCTCTCCTAATGTCCCCTTAACTCCTCAATACCTTGTACCTAAACATTGGAAATTAATTCCCTTTATACAATTACAGGAATAAAAATAATTTACATTTTCGATAGTCAAATATCAAACTTCTAGTTAGATATATGTCACAACCAACTCATACCTGACCTGATCAGAATTATAAAACTTTCAATGAATGTTTAAAACAAAACCAGTGTTATGACAGTGGATCAGAGCTTCAAAATACAAACAGGCCTCTTTTCACTTCGCATTTCAAAATTACTCACTTTTGAAAGAAAAACAGGACTGCTACAGAAAGTATAAACTGTAAATGTGAACTCACTGAAAAGATCCTACAAGAAGCCCACGTAATGCTGTAAAGAATCACAGAAATTTCAAACAGGGACAGACCTCCTAAAAAGACAGACCGAGGGGCTGACTGCACCCCTGTCAGCAAACAGCCACCTCTTTCAGGCATATCTGTGTTAGCCTCCAGAAATGTATGAAAAAGAGGTTAAAAAGTGAATGCAACAATGAGCCTGTCACTATTAGCAGAAAATGTCCTGGTATATGGCCCAGAGTGCTGAGGGACACAGCTTTGAGAATAGCGATTTTTAACAGCCCTATCCTACCAGAAAAAACACAGAATCACCCCTTCTTCCTCCACATGCTGTCAGTGAGTTCAAAAGTAATCACAAAGGAATTTTGATTACAAAATCAACATCAAAACTGTCAGCTCAACTATCAAGGTCAACGCTATTGGCCCAATCCAATCACAGCTGCTACATCTTTGCACTTGCTCCTCACAAATAATTCAGAGGCTCATCTGCATTTTGCTTTTACTTTTATCCAGTTGCACTCATCGCTTACTTTTATAAGTTTAGTAGTTTAATTATGTATTTTTTTATTTTGAAGAAACTGAAAAATGTTTGGGAGGAAACAAATGCTAGGAAAGTCAAGGAAAACTGTCTCAACTCCCCTAGTCAATTTTCATCATGGGATATCACATCCCTGGAATTATTGTAAATTGCTTCTGCTCTGCATCCAACATATTCACAACATTCCCATAGTATTGGAGGTTTTCATCTGCCATGGTGGCATAAACCTATTTAGAAGTAACCTTGCCAGAATCTTCCTGGAAAAGGTAAATCTGACGAGCAGCAATTCTAACATGTGAAGCTGTAAAGGCAACAATACACATTTTCAGCTCAGACAGCAGAAGGGAAGTTCTCCAGGGAAAGAGAAAAAAATAGCAAAGAAATAAACTGTAATAATGGCTGAGAGACAGTGGGCAAGTGGCAAATACAGTGAACTAAAAATCCAGAGACCCAGGCTGATGCTCTGGAGAATGTAGGTTCATGTTCAAACACTGTAGCTGGTCAAATTTACAATTCATTAAAAAAATACCCAGAACTAAAAGTTATTTCCAGTAACGCTATCATGAAACTATCAACAATTGTTGGTAAAAATCCATCTGATCCACTCATGTCTTTTTGGGGAGAATTTGATCATCCTTACCCCATCTGATCTACATGTGGCTGCAGAGCCACAGCAATGTAGGTAGCTCTGATCCACCCTCCCAGCCATCCACTCAGTTCAACAGCAATTAGTGAAGGACAACAAATGATACCTTCACCGGTGATAGCCACATCCCTTGCAAGAATGGAACATGTTATAATGAAATGGAAGGACTTGATCAATGTAGTGTGAAATTATCAACAGATGAATGGATAGAATTGGATACAGAATGCAGTTCATCAATATGATGAGATGGTGCAAAACAGAGGATATTGCTTTCAGGATTCCTGTCATTAAGGCAAACTCGAAGACTCAGCAAGCAGTTAGGGCACTCATTAATGTATGAGCAGAAACTAAATAGCCATGAAAACCAACATAAAAGTACAAACAGCAGGCTCTTAAAATTTTTTGGAGATGTGCAAGGCAATATTAAATTATGCCCTGAAGTGGTTAAGTTCAGTTAATCCTATTATAAATAGCACTGAAACTCACTGTCAATTACACATTAGTCCAGAATTTTCGAGGCAATAGATAAAGTGAAGCAGAATACCAGTTTCCATGAGGAACAAACTTAATTTGGAAGTTAAAGGGATGAAAGGAATTACTTTTCTGAACAACGTTCTGAACAAAGACAGGCAGAGGGCAGATTGAGAATATGAAACATTGAGGAGATGGTAAGTAAAGAAACAGGTTTGGAAGCAACAGTGTGGTAGAATTGTAGAAGTTCTCTGGCCTCATGCAACATCAGGAATGAATACATTTGATCTTTATAGAACAGAATGTCAGAGAAGGGGGGGCTCTCTTCCAAAATGGTCAAGCTTACAAAATGTAGGAAAAAGGCTGCCTTCCTCTTGGTGCTTCTCACTGGATGAACACTCGAGGAAAGTTGTGCTCATTGGTTGCGGACCTGTTGGTGGTTGCTTCGTTCATATCAGGCAGATTCTCCCACAGCGGGTGAAGGTGTGGTCACAGTCTTCACTGGGGGCAACTGAATCTATTCCTCTTCTTTGTTCTTTCATGCAAGTTCTGTGTTTGGATTCCTGATTGTGGCTACAAACTCATCTATCTGTCCCTCGAACGATCAAGTCTCCGATCACTCACGTCCTGTTTACCTTACCCTTTTCCGCCGTGCCCCAGAGCCAATTACACTTTACTTTAAACAAATTTTCAGTCCGAATCACGGTAAAAGGAAGCCATTTGGTCCATCATGTTTGAACTAGCTCTCCAAATACATATCACAAATTTGTGCCTTTTCCTTACCCTGCACATTATTTTTCTTTCATTAATCAACTAATGCTCTCTTGCATCTTTTGCTGAAACTGCCTCCTCCAGGTAATGCATTCGAGAGACTGTGATAAAGCTATTTCTTACAGGGCAGTTACTTCTTTTGTCAATCACTGCAAACCTCTGCATCCAATTCTCAATTCTGTCACAAGGTAGGAAAGTCTTCCCGTCGTCTGCTCTGACCAGACCTCAAATGATTTTGCAAGATTCAACATAATCTCTTCTAAGTCTAAGCATCTTCGAGGAAATCTGTCCCAATTCCTCTAATCAATTTTCATGAGATATCACATCACTGCAATCATTATTGTAATTTGGTCCTGCTCTGTCTCCAACATTTTCACAAAGTTCCCTCAGCATGGAAGGTTTCTGCACCCATTCAGAATGGTTCCTTCCATTTTATGTACTGTTTTTCCGACCGAACTTAACCACTTCACAATTTTCTGTATTACATTTAATGTACTACATCAACTGGTGCCTCTCCTCACCTTGACCTCTAACTTGCAGCCTCTCTCCACTCCCAAACCTTTGGGTTGTGCCCTCTCCTGCTTCTCAATCTCTAAGTAACAGCCTCTTTTCCTTCCCTCCGTGACCTCAGGGATGCAGTCTCTGCCTCCTCACCTCCTGCTGCTATTCAACAATAAATAGAACACAGAACAGAGAACATTACAGCACAGTACAGGCCCTTTGGCCCTCGATGTTGTGTCGACCTATCATACCGATCTCAAGCCCATCTAACCAACACTATTCCATGTACGTCCATATGCTTATCCAATGACGACTTCAATGTACCTGAAGTTGGCAAATCTACTACCGTTGCAGACAAAGCGTTCCATTCCCTTACTACTCTCTGAGTAGAGGAACTACCTCTGACATCTGGCCTGTATCTTTCACCCCTCAATTTAAAACTATGCCCCATCGTGCTTGCCGTCACCACCCTATCTAACCCTCTGATTATTTTATATGCTTCAATTAAGTCACCTCTCAGCCTTCTTCTATCTAATGAAAACAGCCTCAAGTCCCTCAGCCTTTCCTAAGATCTTCCCTCCATACCAGGCAACATCCTAGTAAATCTCCTCTGCACCCTTTCCAAAGCTTCCACGTCCTTCTGATAATGCAGTGACCAGAACTGTACACAATTCTCCAAGTGCAGCCGCACCAGAGCTTTGTACCGCTTCACCATAACCTCTTGGTTCCGGAACTCGATCCCTCTATTATTAAAAGCTAAAACACTGTATGCCTTCTTAACAGCCCTCTTAACCTGGTTGGCAACTTTCAAGGATCTGTGTACATGGTACAATTTTATTCATTTCGTTAATCTAATATTTGATATTACAGCAGCACTAAGTAGAGCTGAAGACTAAAAATGGCAGGAGATCCCAGACCTGTGTTATGCTGCTCTTGCTCAATGTGGGAGCTCAAGGACGTGGCTGATGTCCGTGACTCCTTCACGGGCAGGAAGTGTGTCCAGCTGCAGCTCTCGTTAGACCACATGATGGCTCTGGAGCTGTGGATGGACTCACTTTGGAGCATCCACGATAGCACATTCAGCAAATTGGTCATATCGCTAATGAGGATAGCTGAGGGAGAAAGGGAATGGGTGACCAAAAGGCAGAAAAAAAAGCAGGAAGGCAGTGGTGTCCCCTGTGGTCATCTCCCTCCAAAACAGGAAGGACAGGAAAAAGAGTGGAAGGGCTATAGCCACAGGGGATTCTATTGTAAGGGGAGGAGATAGGCGGTTCTATGGTCAAAAACATGCTATGTTGCCTCCCAGGTCCACCGGTCAGAGATGTGTCAGATCGACTGCAGGACATTCCAAAGGGGGAGGGTGAACAACCAGCTGTAATGGTGCATATAGGCATCAATGACATGGGTTAAAAAAAACACACAATGAGGTTCTACATGCAGAATTTAGGGAGTTAGGAGCCAAGTTAAAAGGTAGGACCTCAGGAGGTAGTAATCTCAGGTTTGCTACCAGTGCCACATGCTAGTCAGAGTAGAAATGAAGAAATAGGCAGGACAAGTGAGTGGCTTGAGAGATGGTGCAGGAGGGAGGGGTTCAGATTTTTGGGACATTGGGACCGGTTCTGGGGGAGGCGGGACTATTACAAATTGGACCGTCTACACCGGGAGCCAATGTCCTCGGGGCTGCTTTTGCTAACGCTGTTGGGGAGGATTTAAACTAATGTGGCAGGGGGATGGGAGCCAAATGCACAGGTTAGTGGGCAGTAACAAGATAATAACTGCAGCCTGTAAGGAACTAGATAACGAAGTCAGTGTGACTAAGAGGAAGAGTAGACACAGAGCAGATGATGAATGCAGACGGACAGGTGGTCTGAGGTGCATTTGTTTCAATGCAAGAAGTGTGTAGTGCGCTATCAACGCAAGGTCGCTCAACTGTGGGGTCCTTACAAAAGTTATCTCAAAACTGAACAAGTTGAACTGCTGGGACCGGACAGATTTAGCAAATATCATGTGTGGCACAGCACAATTTTTGACAAAACAAATCTGAATTCTCAGAGATAATGGGAACTGCAGATGCTGGAGGGTTCCAAGATAATAAAATGTGAGGCTGGATGAACACAGCAGGCCAAGCAGCATCTCAGGAGCACAAAAGCTGACGTTTCGGGCCTAGACCCTTCATCAGAGAGGGGGATGGGGAGAGGGAACTGGAATAAATAGGGAGAGAGGGGGAGGCGGACCGAAGATGGAGAGTAAAGAAGATAGGTGGAGAGAGTATAGGTGGGGAGGTAGGGAGGGGATAGTTCAGTCCAGGGAAGACGGACAGGTCAAGGAGGTGGGATGAGGTTAGTAGGTAGATGGGGGTGCGGCTTGGCGTGGGAGGAAGGGATGGGTGAGAGGAAGAACAGGTTAGGGAGGCAGAGACAGGTTGGACTGGTTTTGGGATGCAGTGGGTGGGGGGGAAGAGCTGGGCTGGTTGTGTGGTGCAGTGGGGGGAGGGGACGAACTGGGCTGGTTTCGGGATGCAGTAGGGGAAGGGGAGATTTTGAAACTGGTGAAGTCCACATTGATACCATTAGGCTGCAGGGTTCCCAGGCGGAATATGAGTTGCTGTTCCTGCAACCTTCGGGTGGCATCAATGTGGCACTGCAGGAGGCCCATGATGGACATGTCATCTAGAGAATGGGAGGGGGAGTGGAAATGGTTTGCGACTGGGAGGTGCAGTTGTTTGTTGCGAACTGAGCGGAGGTGTTCTGCTGAATTCTCAGATAAAGATGCATGAAAACTGATGCTATCATAAATCATGAACTATATTCAGAATTTTCATAAAGCTCAATGATAAACTGAATTCATCAAGAACTACTGTAATATTTATATTTTATTATATACAATCTGATTTAAGTATTTCACAAACAATGAAAGTGCATATTTTTACACATTTTTCATTTCAGTGGTTCAGCCAGTTATTTTCTAACCATCTTTATCAGGCCGGAAAGCCATAACTAGTGGAGTGCCACAGGGATCAGTCCCAAGACGACAATTATTTACTATCTACGTTCATAACTTAGAGGAGGGGACAAGGCATAAATCCATCCAAATTTGCTGATGCTACAAAAATAGAGTAAGGGAATGTTGTCATGAGGACATAAAGAATCTGCAAGGGGATAGACAGGTCAAGCAAGTCGGAAAAAAGTTGGCAGAGAGAGTTTTCTGTAGGAAAGTACACTTTGGTAGGAAGAATCAAAAGATAGACTCTTACTTAAATAGAGGGGGACTCTAAAAAAATGCAGGGTAGGGGACTTGGATGCTCTCGTCCATGAAACACATAACAGCATGCAGGTGACTGATTGCTTTATCGCTGTCACATGTACTGAGATACTGTGAAAAGTGTTGATTTGCATGCTGGAGTGGCAAATCATACCGTACAAAGTGCAGAATACAGTGTTTACAGCCACAGAGAAGATGCTGAGAGAGAGAGATCAGAATTAACATTTGAGAGGTCCGTTCAATAGTCACAACAGGAAAGAGGCTGTTCTTAAATCTATTTGTACGCTTACTCAAACTAATATCCTCTGCCCGACAGAAGAGGATGGAAGAAAGTATAACCAGAGTGAGGGGGTATTTTGATTATGTTGGTTGCTTTCCCAAGGCAGTGGGAAGTGTAGATGGAGTCAATGGATGGAAGGCTAGTTTGCGTGATGGATTGGGCTGTGCTCATGATTCTCTTTAGCTTCTTGCAGTCTTGGGAACAGCAACTGCCATACCACACAGAGATGCATCCAGATAGGATGCATCTACAAAATTAGGTAGGGTCCTCGTGGACATGCTGAATTTCCTTAGCCTCCTTGACCATCATGTTGACATGGGTAGACCAGGACACATTGTTGGTGAGCAACATTCCCAGGAACTTCACACTATCAACCATCTCCACCTCAGCCCCATTGCTGCAGACAGAAGCTTCCTGAAATCAATATCCAGCTCCTTCATTCTGCTATGTTGATGGACAGATTGTTATCTTTCCATCATGCCAGCAAGCACTCAATTGTTTTTCCTGTAATCTGACTTATTGTTGTTTGAGGTCCGACCTACAATGGAAGCATCATCAGCAAACTTGTAAACGGAGTTGGGGCCACACAGTCATGATTCCATAAGGAGTATAGAGTAGGGGCAGCTCTGCTGGGCACCGGTGTTGAGGCTTACGGTGGAGGAAGTGTTGTCATCTATCCTTACTGATTGTGGTCTCTGGGTCAGGAAGTCGAGAATCCTGTTACAGAGAGGGATGCTGAGGCGTAGGTCTCAGAGTTTAGAGAGGAGATTGTTTGGAATTACAGTGTGGAAGGTGGTGCTCTGATCAATAAGTAACAGCCTGATGTAGGTATCCTTGTTATCCAGACATTCCAGGGATGACTGTCAGGCCAGGGAGACGGTATCAGCTGGAGACCTGTTGCAGTGGTAGGTGAATTGCAAAGGATCAAAGCACTTTGGTAGGTTGGAGTTGATGTGAGCCATGACGATGGTGATGCAAGTAATTAAGAAGGCAAATGGAATTTTGGCCTTTATTGTAAGGAGGTTTCAGTTTAAAAATGGGCAAGTTTTTTTGCAACTGATCAGGCTATCGAGGAGGTCACACTTGGAGAAATACAAGAAAGGATACACAGCCATGGGAAGCAGTTCCAAAGAGATTCACTGGGCTGATTCATCGGATCATGATTTATCAAGAATGGTTACACAGAAGGTCTTTATTCATTCAAGTTTAGAAGAATGAGGGGTGATCTTACTGAAACACAAAATTTTGAGGGGGCTTGACAGGCTAGATGTGAAGACAATGTTTCCATTAGTGTGGAAATCTCAAACTCAGCAACACAGTTACAGAAGAAGGGAACATTTATTGAAACCGGAGATGCAAAGGAATTTCTTCTCTCAGCAGGTAGCGATTGTTTAGAATACAAGAGAATTGTGAAAGGGACATCACTGAAAGTATTTAAACAAGGTGGTCGAGAAGATTTTTGGAATAGAGAAGTTGAGGGCTCTGAGAAGCTGGTATGGAAGAGGAGTTGAGTCCTGGGCAGGTCAACCATGTTCTTATAGGATGGTGAGGCAGGGTCGAGAGGTAGAACATCCAGATCCTGGTGCTATTTCTTATGTTTTTGTCTGCTTTCTAGAACTGATAAGGAGTTTTATTGTGCTAAATGGCCAAGCAAGCTACTGACACAGAACAAGACTGAAATAATTTGCTCAATAAAACATTTCATGAGGCTTTATGGGATAAAGAATATTTTCATGTACTACTTTGCTGACATCAATCGAAATCTGCTCAATTGAAAGAAATACATTCAGTTCACACAATTTTATGTCATTCTTTCCTTCAATGTATCAAGTATATCTTTGTTGTAATTCATTAAAGTTTGTCTTTCTCAGGGACTTAAAATATGAAACAATACATAATACTGAAGTGTACAGCAGTGAGCACAATGGTCCAATTCCAAATTCTTTTAGATGGATCGGGAAAAATATCTGCTACCTGCAGCTTCATCATGAATATATTCAAATTGTTCCAGTCCTGAACCATTTCAGACTGTAGTTCGGATGCTCACATCTCTCACTATTTGGATTTTGTTTTGCGATTACATTCTAAAGTGCAGACTACAGACCAGAACATTGTATTTTTGGAAAATAAATATTATAAAACTAAATAACTTCATGAACCAAGATAATAAAATATTAATTGCTTGCTTAAATTGAAAGTGTTCTTTATCTTGCTCATATATTTGAAGCCAAATTATTTGTACATGCTTTCTACAACAGATTGGCTAGTTTAGAAAATGTTTTCACTGTTACTTGTATAAATTTCAACCTCATATTTAAGTCATCAAGCTGGTGAGAAATCTTTGGAGAGAAAGAGACATCAAGTGGAGATAACTGACTGGCCAGATCATTTAATATTTTGACTTCTTGTTTGACTGGGGCAATTTCTTCTTTAAAAACCTAATGGAGAGGAAGCGTATAAAATCTGAGAAATATCCTGAAATTAATGATTAAATGTAAAGAAGAAATTAAATTAAAACTAACATCCTAATATTAAATACAAAATACAAAAGCATCTGCTGAAAATGACATTCAATTAATAAAGATCTCGAGTTAAAAGTAACAGTGATGATGAAACTATCATAAATTGTTGTAACAGAAAACTGAATTCACTAAACTATTCTTCAGGGAAGGGAATCTGCCTTCCTCAGCAATTCTGGTATATGACTTCAAATTCACTGGGATATGGCTGACTCTCTACTGACTTCCAAAATGGCCCACCAAGCCATTCCTCGATGGGAAATGAATGTTAGCCTTGCCAGCAGTGCTCTCATCCTGTGAAAGAATGCTTTAAAAAAAAGTGGATTTAATAAATGTAGAAGTAAGTAACAAAACAGGACAAAACAACTCAAAAAGGCTTTGAAGGATAATACTACTAAGTCCTGTTCTTCTTCCGTACTTTATGCTATCTGTATGCAGAACTGCATTTGAAATTACAATTTGACACCTGCCTGATGCACATCACACATAAAGACATCCTGAGGCATCCCAAAACTCAATCTGTTAACCAGTTCCAATTCAAGCCATTAGGAAATCAACCTCTGGATGTCGGGTATGCGTTGCCTGAACAAGCATAAACTCTTCCCTTTTTATATATACCACCAAGCAAATAGCAGACAATTAGGTTTAATGCAGAAACGGTTTTAGGTTTTGGTTGGGAAAATCAGGGCAGAACTTATACACTTAATGGTGAGGTCCTCAGCAGTGTCGCCAAACAAACTTGGGGAGCAGGTTCAGAGTTCCTTGAAAGTGGAGTTGCAGGTAGAGAAGAAGGCGTTTAATATGCTTGCTTTTCTTGGTCACAGCACTAAATATAGAAGTTGGGAAGTCATGTTGCAGCTACAAAGGACATTGGTTAGGCCATTTTTGGAATACTGCATTCAATTCAGGTTTCCTTGCTATAGGAAAGTTGTCGTGAAATTTGAAAGGGTTCAGAAAAGATTTACAAGAACATTGCCAGGGTTGAAGGGTTTGACTGTAGGGAGAGGCTGCTTTCTCTCAAGTACCTGCTTCAAAATCTTCCCACCCCCAGCCTCATCTCATATCCAGCCCGACTGATCCAGACTGATCAGAAGGTAACAATGTGACCACCTCTGAATGGCACTTCTCACAAGACATTCGAAAAAAGTCGCTCAGCCACATCATTTCTTTTTCTGGCAACAGAAGTTTTAATTGCAAGAAATTACAAAGAATTAACGAAAAGAAAAGCATGCTGCTGTTCGACTCTTCAGAAATATGACAAATCCCAAATTTCCAGTAAAATCTTGGTAAAAATGGAGTGACGAAAATCATCTGCACACAGAGTGCGAGCAGCAGCGGAGTCAAGACGGACCCGGAAGACTGCAGCTAAGGTAAAGCAGTTTATTTTTTAAATTACTTACCGGTAGCGGGCAGCGGTGTTTTTCCTCTTTCAGAGAAGGAGCGGGAGCAGCAGAGGAAGTGACGAGGACCAGAGGGGCAGCCGGGAAGGAAAGCAGTGACCATATGTATCAGCAAGGCGTGTTAGGGAAATGGAGCTGGAGCTGGATGAACTACGGATCATTCGGGAGGCAGAGGGGGTAATTGAGAGGAGTTACCGGGAGTTGGTCACTCCTAAGGCTCAGGACGAGGATAGATGGGTTACAGTTAGGGGGAGGAAAGGGGACAGACAGACAGTGCAGAGATCCCCTGTGGGCATTCCCCTCAGCAATAAGTATACCGTTTTGGATACTGCTGGGGGGGATGACCTACCAGAGGAAAGCCATAGTAGTCAGTTCTCTGGCACTGAGCCTGACACTGTGGCAAAGAAGGGAAGGGGGCAGAATAGAAAAGTACTCGTGGTAGGGGACTCGATAGTTAGGGGAATCGACAGGAGATTTTGTGGGCGAGATCGGGATTCCCGGAAGGTATGTTGCCTCCCTGGTGCCAGGGTCCGGGACGTCTCCGATCGGGTGTATAAGGTTCTAAAACGGGAGGGTGAACAGCCAGAAATCGTGTTACATATTGGCACAAATGATATAGCCAGAAATAGGTTTGAGGATATAAAAAGTGATTTCAGGGAGTTAGGATGGAAGCTGCAGAGCAGGACGAACAGAGTAGTGTTCTCTGGTTTACTACCGGTGCCACGAGATAGCGAGGTGAGGAACAGGGAGCGGGCGCAGCTGAACACGTGGCTACGCAGCTGGTGTAAGAGGGAGGGCTTCAGATATGTTGATAATTGGGATGCCTTCTGGGGAAGGTGGGACCTGTACAAGAAGGACGGGTTGCATCTGAACTGGAAGGGGACCAATGTCCTGGGTGGAAGGTTTGCTCGAGTAGTTCGAGAGGGTTTAAACCTGAGCTGTATACCAGAGGTGAGCGTTGATGCAGGTGAGGCAGTAACAGGAGGTAGACCAGCTAGTGGGAAGGATTTTCCTGGGAAGGAACCAAGGGATCGGTTAAAGTGTGTTTGCTTTAATGCAAGGAGTATCAGGAATAAAAGTGATGAACTTAGAGCATGGATCAGTACCTGGTGCTATGATGTTGTGGCCATAACAGAGACATGGGTTTCTCATGGGCAGGAATGGTTGCTGGATCTTCCAGGGTTTAGAACATTTAAAAAGAATAGGGAGGGGGGAAAAAGAGGAGGGGGTGTAGCACTACTAATCAGAGAGGGTATCACAGCTACAGAAGCTTCCTTTGTCGAGGAAGATCTGCCTACTGAGTCAGTATGGGTGGAAATTAGGAACAGCAAGGGAGTAGTCACCTCGTTAGGGGTTTACTACAGGCCCCCCAATAGCAGCAGGGAGATTGAAGAAAGCATAGGTCGACAGATTTTGGAAAAGTGCGCACGCAGTAGGGTGGTTGTAATGGGTGACTTTAACTTTCCTAATATTGATTGGAACCTCCTTCGAGCAGAAGATTTGAATGGAGTTGTTTTTGTAAGGTGTGTTCAGGAGGGTTTCCTACCGCAGTACGTTGACAGGCCGACGAGGGGAGAGGCCATTCTAGACTTGGTGCTCGGAAACGAGCCGGGGCAGGTATCAGATCTTGTGGTGGGAGAGCATTTTGGTGATAGTGACCATAACTGCCTCACGTTCTACATAGCTATGGAGAAGGAGAGGATTAAGCAAAATGGGAGGATATTTAATTGGGGAAGAGGAAACTATGATGTGATTAGACATGAGTTAGGAAGCATGGACTGGGAGCAGTTGTTCCATGGTAAGGGAACTATAGACATGTGGAGATGGTTTAAGGAACAGTTGTTGGGAGTGATGAGTAAATATGTCCCTCTGAGACAGGCAAGAAGGGGTAAGATTAAGGAACCTTGGATGACGAGAGCGGTGGAGCTTCTAGTGAAAAGGAAGAAGGTAGCTTACATAAGGTGGAGGTCAAGTTCAGCTAGAGAGGATTACATGCAGGCAAGGAAGGAGCTCAAAAATGGTCTGAGGAGAGCCAGGAGGAGGCACGAGAAAGGCTTGGCAGAAGGAATCCGGGAAAACACAAAGGCATTTTACACTTACGTGAGGAATAAGAGAATGGTCAAAGAAAGAGTAGGGCCGATCAGGGATAGCATAGGGAACTTGTGTGTGGAGCCTGAGGAGGTAGGGGAAGCCCTAAATGAGTTTTTTGCTTCTGTCTTTACGAAAGAAACGAACTTTGTAGTGAATGAAACCTTTGAAGAGCAGGTGTGCATGCTGGAATGGATAGAGATAGACGAAGCTGATGTGCTGAAAATTTTGTCAAACATTAAGATTGACAAGTCGCCAGGCCCGGATCAGATTTGTCCTCGGCTGCTTTGGGAAGCGAGAAATGCAATTGCTTCGCCACTTGCGAAGATCTTTGCATCCTCGCTCTCCACTGGAGTCGTACCTGAGGACTGGAGAGAGGCAAATGTAATTCCTCTCTTCAAGAAAGGAAATAGGGAAATCCCCGGCAATTATAGACCGGTAAGTCTCACGTCTGTCGTCTGCAAGGTGTTAGAAAGGATTCTGAGGGATAAGATTTATGACCATCTGGAAGAGCATGGCTTGATCAAATACAGTCAACACGGCTTTGTGAGGGGTAGGTCATGCCTTACAAACCTTATCGAGTTTTTTGAGGATGTGACTACAAAGGTTGATGAGGGTCGAGCTGTGGATGTAGTGTATATGGACTTCAGTAAGGCATTTGATAAGGTTCCCCATGGTAGGCTCATTCAGAAGGTCAGGAGGAATGGGATACAGGGGAACTTAGCTGCTTGGATACAGAATTGGCTGGCCAACAGAAGACAGCGAGTGGTAGTAGAAGGAAAATATTCTGCCTGGAAGTCAGTGGTGAGTGGAGTTCCACAGGGCTCTGTCCTTGGGCCTCTACTGTTTGTAATTTTTATTAATGACTTGGACGAGGGGATTGAAGGATGGGTCAGCAAGTTTGCAGACGACACAAAGGTCGGAGGTGTTGTTGACAGTGTAGAGGGCTGTTGTAGGCTGCAGCGGGACATTGACAGGATGCAGAGATGGGCTGAGAGGTGGCAGATGGAGTTCAACCTGGATAAATGCGAGGTGATGCATTTTGGAAGGTCGAATTTGAAAGCTGAGTACAGGATTAAGGATAGGATTCTTGGCAGCGTGGAGGAACAGAGGGATCTTGGTGTGCAGATACATAGATCCCTTAAAATGGCCACCCAAGTGGACAGGGTTGTTAAGAAAGCATATGGTGTTTTGGCTTTCATTAACAGAGGGATTGAGTTTAAGAGTCGTGAGATCTTGTTGCAGCTCTATAAAACTTTGGTTAGACCGCACTTGGAATACTGCGTCCAGTTCTGGGCGCCCTATTATAGGAAAGATGTGGATGCTTTGGAGAGGGTTCAGAGGAGGTTTACCAGAATGCTGCCTGGACTGGAGGGCTTATCTTATGAAGAGAGGTTGACTGAGCTCGGTCTCTTTTCATTGGAGAAAAGGAGGAGGAGAGGGGACCTAATTGAGGTATACAAGATAATGAGAGGCATAGATAGAGTTGATAGCCAGAGACTATTTCCCAGGGCAGAAATGGCGAGCACGAGGGGTCATAGTTTTAAGCTGGTTGGTGGAAAGTATAGAGGGGATGTCAGAGGCAGGTTCTTTACGCAGAGAGTTGTGAGAGCATGGAATGCGTTGCCAGCAGCAGTTGTGGAAGCAAGGTCATTGGGGTCATTTAAGAGACTGCTGGACATGTATATGGTCACAGAAATTTGAGGGTGCATACATGAGGATCAATGGTCGGCACAACATTGTGGGCTGAAGGGCCTGTTCTGTGCTGTACTGTTCTATGTTCTATGTTCTACAACGGGGTGGCCTGTTCTTGAATCCATAGTATTTATGTAGCCGATCTTGTTCAGTTTCTGGTTAATAGTAACACCTCTGATGTTGACAGTGGGGGATGCAGCGATGGTAACAGCAATAAATATCAAGAGATGATGGCTAAATTCTCCCTTGTTGGAGACGGCCATTGCTTGGCACTTGTGTGGTGCAAATATTACCGAGCACTTATCAGCCTTAGCCTGGATAATATACCGGTCTTGACGCATTTAAACATGGACTGCTTTATTATCTAAGGAGTTGGAAATGGTACTGAACATTGTGGAGTCATCAGTGAACATCCCCACTTCCGACTTTATAGAGAGAAGCTGAAGCAGCACAGATGTTTGGGCCTTGGATGCTGCCCTGACGAACGCTGAAAGAGATGTTCTGGAGGTGAAATGACTATGTCTAACAATCACAAACGTTTTCCTTTGTGCTTGGTATGACTCCAATTAACAAAGACCTTTTCCCTGCCTTACAAGAATCTAAGTCCACCTTAAAATATTCAATGACCCCAACTCTGTCATCTTATGAGGCAGCTAGTTCCAATGTCATACAAGTATCAGAGAAAAAATGCTCTGCTCATCTGTCCTGAAGTGGCAAGTCCAAATTTTGCATAAGTGTCCCGAGTTCAGCGCTCGCCAAAGTATAGGAAAAATCTTTCTACATATTCCTCATGAAGACCATTCGGAATCATATATACTTCAAGGAAATCACCTCCTTACTCTTCTCAACCTCAGCAAAAACAAGCCCAGTCTATCTAAGACAACAAAGTGTGGAGCTGGATGAACACAGCAGTCCAAGCAGCATCCCTGGAGCACAAAAGCTGATGTTTCGGGTCTAGACCCTTCAGCCTCTCTGATGAAGGGTCGAGGCCCGAAACGTGAGATTTTGTGCTCCTAAGATGCTGCTTGGCCTGCTGTGTTCATCCAGCTCGACATATTGTTATCTCGCATTCTCCAGCATCTGCAGTTACCATTATCTCTCCAAAATAAAGGCTGATGTCTTTCAAAACCCAATGTCAGATTTTGCAGACAGTCCTTACCATGGAAAAATACTAAATATGTATAAAGAAGAAAACTGGAGGTGAAACCATTCAAACAATTTTCATTGGCACAACAAATGTTCAAACTGTAAAAGCAGGTTAAGCACCTGTATATGAGGAAACTGTACTCTAACTTTGACCAGACACTTAGAGCTAACAAATGCGACAAATATCCATTTCTTTCTGGATTACCAATTTTGCTGTTGGGAAAATAGGCCTAGACTTAGCAATGTAAATTCAAACAAGATAGCAACCTCTCAGATCTCAACACTCACAGTCGTAGAGTTCTGTTTTCACAGGTTGGAGTATAATAGCATCAAGTACAATACACCAAATCTTCTTTGGTACCTTTTCCTTCCATAAAACTGTTTTTAGTCGATGCGCACAGAATTCATTTTATACACGTTGAAAAGTTCAAGAGGCCAGTTCCAGCACTTGGACTTGCATCTTCTTCATCATCACAACAGAACAAAATAAAGACCCACTCTTTGTAAGTCACGTTTTCCATTTTTCGTGACAAGGTGAAGTGCAAGAACTGCTCACTTGATGTTAAAATCTCTTAACTATGTACCTATATATTTCAATTCTGTGAAATATGTGGAATGAGTTCGAGAAAAGGATTAATTTTGTTGCTCTGGGAGAGAGCTGGTACAGATAAAATAGGTTGAATGGCCTCCTCCCATGCTAAAAATGTCCATAACTGTTCTTGGCCGTGCTAAATTAAAGTGGGCATCCTTTCATTATGACTGTGAGACGCAGCATGTTACGATAGATGGCATAATGGAGAAATCCTTTGTTATTAATGAATTTGTCGGCACTAGGCATTCTTCCGAAGTCAAATGTTTGACATGTACCTGTTGCACTGACTTGGTTCCAAACACTTGTAATGTGGAGGTGCTGGTGTTGGACTAGGATGGACAAAGTCAGAAGCCACATGGCATCAGGTTATAATCTGACAGGTTTATTTGAAATCACACAAGATTTGAAGTGCAGTCCCTTCATCACATGCGGTCAGAGAGGAAAACACACAGACACACAATTTATAAGCAGAGAGATCAAAAGATCATACAACTGGTGTGAGTGGAGTGTCAGATAATAAGTCTTCATCCAGGACGTTTGTTTATTTGCAGATATTTTGTTGAAGAAGCACACAACTTGTAGTTACAGTCAGTGTGGTATCTTATAAATTCTTGCTTTTGAAATAAAGTTTAAAACTCTACGACAGATTCTGAACACAAGCCTCTAAACTACAAGTCAGAGTCTGACCTGAGATGTCACCTTGTACATTCCTGTTGCGCTGCCTGATTATCATGACAACACAGCACTGACATTGACTTTATAAACACTCTCCTTGCCTTTAACACTCTTGGTCGCCTGGAAAGAGTTATTATCTGACACTTCATTCAGGCCAATTCTATGATCTTTTGATCTCTCTGCTTATAAGCTGTGTGTCTGTGTGGTCACCTCACGAACTGCACCTGATGAAGGGGCTGAACTCCAATAGCTTGTGTGAATTGAAATGAACCTGTTGGACTATAAGCTGGTGTCATGTGACTTCTGACTTCACACAGTTGTAGGATATGTTTTCAATCCTACCATGACTTGACAATAAGCCAACTTCTTAAAATTTATAAAATGAGAAGTATGTCTAACCTTGAACCTTTAAAAAAGGAAAGATTACAACCATAGTATTCCCCATGGTAGGCTCATTCAGAAGGTCAGGAGGAATGGGATACAGGGGAACGTAGCTGCTGGGATACAGAATTGGCTGGCCAACAGAAGACAGCGAGTGGTAGTAGAAGGAAAATATTCTGCCTGGAAGTCAGTGGTGAGTGGGGTTCCACAGGGCTCTGTCCTTGGGCCTCTACTGTTTGTAATTTTTATTAATGACTTGGATGAGGGGATCGAAGGATGGGTCAGCAAGTTTGCAGACGACACAAAGGTCGGAGGTGTCGTTGACAGTATTGAGGGCTGTTGTAGGCTGCAGCGGGACATTGACAGGATGCAGAGATGGGCTGAGAGGTGGCAGATGGAGTTCAACCTGGATAAATGCGAGGTGATGCATTTTGGAAGGTCGAATTTGAAAGCTGAGTACAGGATTAAGGATAGGATTCTTGGCAGAGTGGAGGAACAGAGGGATCTTGGTGTGCAGATACAGAGATCCCTTAAAATGGCCGCCCAAGTGGACAGGGTTGTTAAGAAAGCATATGGTGTTTTGGCTTTCATTAACAGGGGGATTGAGTTTAAGAGTCGTGAGATCTTGTTGCAGCTCTGTAAAACTTTGGTTAGACCGCACTTGGAATGGTGCATCCAGTTCTGGTCGCCCTATTATAGGAAAGATGTGGATGCTTTGGAGAGGGTTCCGAGGAGGTTTACCAGGGTCCTGGCTGGACTGGAGGGCTTATCTTATGAAGAGAGGTTGACTGAGCTCGGTCTCTTTTCATTGGAGAAAAGGAGGAGGAGAGGGGACCTAATTGAGGTATACAAGATAATGAGAGGCATAGATAGAGTTGATAGCCAGAGACTATTTCCCAGGGCAGAAATGGCTAGCACGAGGGGTCATAGTTTTAAGCTGGTCGGTGGAAAGTATAGAGGGGATGTCAGAGGCGGGTTCTTTACACAGAGAGTTGTGAGAGCATGGAATGCGTTGCCAGCAGCAGTTGTGGAAGCAAGGTCATTGGGGTCATTTAAGAGACTGCTGGACATGCATATGGTCACAGAAATGTGAGGGTGCATACATGAGGATCAATGTTCGGCACAAAATTGTGGGCTGAAGGGCCTGTGCTGTGCTGTGCTGTACTGTTCTATGTTCTATGTTCATTGTACAGTCTGGCAGTAAAGACAGAACGAATGATTTAATCGACTGTGTTTGACACCTCACAATTAATCCCCCTGATGGAAGAAAGGTTGGCTGTGTTCTCTTTCTTCAGGAACATCCAGCTAATACCACCTTACTACTGCTTGTTTTATTCATCTGGTGTTCCATCTAATTCCTTTCAGTCTTGGTCAAACCTTCATGTAATTTATTTAAATTTTCAATAAAATAACTTTAACTTTTTATTCCACAATTTTAACATTTCCTTTGAAGGTTTGAATGGTTCACTTAGTACACTGCACATGTTGTGTTCATAATTGGAGAAGATGGTGGAAAAATCAAGATATATTGACAAGTAAACAAATGGCTAACTTCTGCTTTCTTGTCAGTAAAGCCTTTTGAACAGAACATAAAGTTGCGCAACTACGTAGAGATAACAATTTAAAAGTGGGAAGACCACTGTTTGTGGTCCCCACACCAATCTCTATTCACTACCTACGGACTGCATTACTCCTCCTTGGCAACAATGTTATGTTACACTTGTCTCAGCACAACCTTGGCATCTTGTTTATCCCACGATGAACGTCCGACCACACATTCATGCAATCCCTAAAGCTGTCTCTTTACATCTTTTTAATACTGCCTCCCTGTCTCTTGTCTTGACTCATTAGCAGTGAAACCTTCATCTGGAACTACTTCACTTCTGGACCTGACAACTCCAATGCATTGTAAGATAATAAAATGTGAGGCTGGATGAACACAGCAGGCCAAGCAGCATCTCAGGAGCACAAAAGCTGACGTTTCGGGCCTAGACCCTTCATCAGAGAGGGGGATGGGGGGAGGGAACTGGAATAAATAGGGAGAGAGGGGGAGGCGGACCGAAGATGGAGAGTAAAGAAGATAGGTGGAGAGGGTGTAGGTGGGGAGGTAGGGAGGGGATAGGTCAGTCCAGGGAAGACGGACAGGTCAAGGAGGTGGGATGAGGTTAGTAGGTAGCTGGGGGTGCGGCTTGGGGTGGGAGGAAGGGATGGGTGAGAGGAAGAACCGGTTAGGGAGGCAGAGACAGGTTGGACTGGTTTTGGGATGCAGTGGGTGGGGGGGAAGAGCTGGGCTGGTTGTGTGGTGCAGTGGGGGGAGGGGATGAACTGGGCTGGTTGAGGGATGCAGTGGGGGAAGGGGAGATTTTGAAACTGGTGAAGTCCACATTGATACCATATTTCATCGTCTCAGCCTGCTCCTGCCCCTCCGAACTCATCTCCACCTATCTGGACTCCATTTTCTCCCCTTTGGTCCAGGAACTCCCCACCTATGTCCGTGACACCACCCACGCCCTCCACCTCCTCCAGGACTTCCAATTCCCTGGCCCCCAACACCTCATATTCACCATGGACGTCCAGTCCCTGTACACCTGCATTCCGCATGGAGATGGCCTCAAGGCCCTCCGCTTCTTCCTGTCCTGCAGGCCCGACCAGGCCCCCTCCACCGACACTCTCATCCGCCTAGCGGAACTCGTCCTCACACTCAACAACTTCTCTTTTGACTCCTCCCACTTCCTACAGACTAAGGGGGTGGCCATGGGCACCCGCATGGGCCCCAGCTATGCCTGCCTCTTTGTAGGTTACGTGGAACAGTCCATCTTCCGCACCTACACAGGCCCCAAACCCCACCTCTTCCTCCGGTACATTGATGACTGTATCGGCGCCGCCGCTTGCTCCCCAGAGGAGCTCGAACAGTTCATCCACTTCACCAACACCTTCCACCCCAACCTTCAGTTCACCTGGGCCATCTCCAGCACATCCCTCACCTTCCTGGACCTCTCAGTCTCCATCTCAGGCAACCAGCTTGTAACTGATGTCCATTACAAGCCCACCGACTCCCACAGCTACCTAGAATACACCTCCTCCCACCCACCCTCCTGCAAAAATTCCATCCCCTATTCCCAATTCCTCCGCCTCCGCCGCATCTGCTCCCACGATAAGACATTTCACTCCCGCACATCCCAGATGTCCAAGTTCTTTAAGGACCGCAACTTCCCCCCCACGGTGATTGAGAACGCCCTTGACCGCGTCTCCCGCATTTCCCGCGACACATCCCTCACACCCCGCCCCCGCCACAACCGCCCCAAGAGGATCCCCCTCGTTCTCACACACCACCCTACCAACCTCCGGATACAACGCATTATCCTCCGGCACTTCCGCCATTTACAATCCGACCCCACCACCCAAGACATTTTTCCATCCCCACCCCTGTCTGCTTTCCGGAGAGACCACTCTCTCCGTGACTCCCTTGTTCGCTCCACACTGCCCTCCAACCCCACCACACCCGGCACCTTCCCCTGCAACCGCAGGAAATGCTACACTTGTCCCCACACCTCCTCCCTCACCCCCATCCCAGGCCCCAAGATGACATTCCACATTAAGCAGAGGTTCACCTGCACATCTGCCAATGTGGTATACTGCATCCACTGTACCCGGTGCGGCTTTCTCTACATTGGGGAAACCAAGCGGAGGCTTGGGGACCGCTTTGCAGAACACCTCCGCTCAGTTCGCAACAAACAACTGCACCTCCCAGTCGCAAACCATTTCCACTCCCCCTCCCATTCTCTTGATGACATGTCCATCATGGGCCTCCTGCACTGCCACAATGATGCCACCCGAAGGTTGCAGGAACAGCAACTCATATTCCGCCTGGGAACCCTGCAGCCATATGGTATCAATGTGGACTTCACCAGTTTCAAAATCTCCCCTTCCCCCACTGCATCCCTCAACCAGCCCAGTTCATCCCCTCCCCCCACTGCACCACACAACCAGCCCAGCTCTTCCCCCCCACCCACTGCATCCCAAAACCAGTCCAACCTGTCTCTGCCTCCCTAACCGGTTCTTCCTCTCACCCATCCCTTCCTCCCACCCCAAGCCGCACCCCCAGCTACCTACTAACCTCATCCCACCTCCTTGACCTGTCCGTCTTCCCTGGACTGACCTATCCCCTCCCTACCTCCCCACCTACACCCTCTCCACCTATCTTCTTTACTCTCCATCTTCGGTCCGCCTCCCCCTCTCTCCCTATTTATTCCAGTTCCCTCCCCCCATCCCCCTCTCTGATGAAGGGTCTAGGCCCGAAACGTCAGCTTTTGTGCTCCTGAGATGCTGCTTGGCCTGCTGTGTTCATCCAGCCTCACATTTTATTATCTTGGAATCTCCAGCATCTGCAGTTCCCATTAACTCCAATGCATTGCCTGTTTGAGTCCCACATTTGCCCATTGAAAGCTTGATGTCGTCTAAATCTCCACTGCCCGAGTCTCATCTTGAACCAAATCCTATTCTCTGTACTTTCTACCTGACTGATAGTATTAACAGTAATTTTATTAAATTCTCATTTTTGTTTACAAATCGTTCCTTGGCTCTGCCAATCGCTATTTTCGTAATCTCCACCAGTCCAACCATAATTCAGGATATCTGCACTCGTCTAATTATGTCCTCTTGCCCACTCTTGATTTCAAACGGCCCACTACTGGTTGCCAAACATTTAATTGTGTAGGCTTCAAACCCAAGAAGAGACTTCCTACACCTTCAGCGAGCAAACTCACATCCAGAACCTCAACCTGAGCAACAAATCTTCGTAAAACTCACTAACTTCCGACACCTCTTAGCCTCTGTACATTTCCTCTTTTAAGGCACTTTTTAAAAGAATCCTCTTTGATAAAGCTCTTGATCATCAGAACTAACAACTTAATAAGGCTCAGTTGTATTCTGGGATCGTTAATACTCCTTTCAGATGTCTTCAAAGTTTCTCTCCAATAAAGAGATTACATAAGTGGTTGAAGTCATTGCCAAGCAGAGGGGGACGAATTGGGGAGTTATTTCAAAGAGCTATGATATGCCAGGAGACCTCCTTCCACACGCCAACTCTGATTCTACAAACACAAAAATGAGTTTCAGACTTGGGAAGATCCTTCAAAAATGTCACAAGTAACCAGCTTTTGGGCAGAGTCGAGCTGCTGAGATGATAGACCAGGATTTAGGGGTACCAGTTGTGATAATATGCTGAACACAATCAAATTTTGAGGTTGTAGAATGATGCGGTCTTCAGCATTTTTGACACTTTGACCATTTTCCTTCCTTTCCACAGAACAAGTCAAATAGCAGCAGCACAATGTTGCATGGCCGCTCAAGCCTGCTCCACCGTTGATGATGATTGTGGCTGGTCTTTCACATCAATTAAACTATTGCTCATATCTCATCCGCTTTTCAAAACATCGATTTATTCACGTGTAGCATCCCTCTCGCTAACTTCATGAGAATTCATTCCAATCACTGAACTCCTAACGCTGACCCACCTGAGATCAAAAAATTCAGCTGAGATCAGGAACCGATCTCGCCTGTATGGCTGAGCTGGCTTTTAAAAAGTTTGCCAGTGAGATAGTCCCAGTGAGAAACATTCATTCAAAAAAATAGAATTGCATGGATTGCTCTCCAATCCTAAACTCTATTCAAATTCAGTTGGCTGAACGGTTGGTTTGTGATGCAGAGTGATGCCCTGCAGAGAGGGCTCAATTGCCACACCAGTGACCTTACCACAAAGGGTCTTCGCCTCAACCGCTCTACTTGCCTGAGGCATGGTGATCTTCAGGTTAAATCATAACCAATTGTGTCTCTCTAAGGAGTGGCCAAATGGCGTGGTAAGGCTTTACCTTTAATCCTGGTAACATGGCAACAAGCAGATAACTCAGCTGATGTCACTGACTAATAGAATCCTCAATTATACTAATATTACCGATGTGATATCATCAGAAGGCATGCTCAACGAAGTTTTAATTTGCAAATTAAGTTAACAACCATTCAATCAATATTACTTCACTACTCATATTACTGATCGTCTCGATACAACATTGTGGTTACATCTGTTCATAAGTGAAGTGTAATGTAATTGCACTTACTGTGGTTTTATCAATGTGATCCTGCAATGAGTCAATAAGCAGTTCACCCACAGGTTGTCAATCAGTGCGGACCCCTTCAGCTGTTATCACATGAGCCTCAAGATCATCCAGAGCTTTCTGCAGTTCTTGAAGTTTCTCCAACACCTTTTCCACCTGTTTCTGCCAGTTGCTCGCATGGGTTTTCAATTGCTCCCAAGTTTCCTTCACTTCTATTGACTGTTTGCGGACAGCTTTGGCAATTCTCTGGGCTCTCTCTTCCGGGGTAGGTTCTGGAAATATGAAGCGCAAATAATTTATCAACTATTCATGACTTTGATCTATAGAACTTAAGTTTTCTTTCTAAACCCCTTTCCTCTAAAAGGTCTCTCTGGACTTTCTCCTGAAATTGGGAATAGAAAGTACAAGACTAAAGATTTTATGACAGGCACATCAATGATAAATTCTCTAATTAGCTAGCAGGTCGCGGAGCCATTAACAGGGAATCACGGAGAGCCAATGCCAAGCCGAATAAAATTCTGCAGATATTTGAAATTTATGACTCCCAAGGAAACTTTAAAAAAGGAGAAGGATTCGAGTGACTAAATGGGTAAAATTCTCAACAAAAGATATGAACAATCCTTTCAGGATCTCTTTCGTAGCTATGAAACAAACATCCAACATAAACCAACTTTCATCTTTCAGGGCTGGCAAGTTAGAATGATAAACCCAAAGTCTACCCTGCATAGTTCTCTCTAGAACTCACTTAATGAGGTTCTTAAGAGATATAGACACAACAAAGTGTGCAGCTGGATGAACACAGCAGGCCAAGCAGCATCTTAGGTGCACAAAGGCTGACATGTTGGACCGAGACCTTTCATCAGAAAAGGGGGAGGGGAGAGGGTTCTGAAATAAATAGGGAGAGGAGGGAGGCGGATCGAAGATAGATGGAGGAGAAGATAGGTGGAGAGGAGACAGGCAAGTTAAAGAGGTGGGGATGGAGCCAGCAGAGGTGAGTGTAGGTGGGGAGGTAGGGAGGGGAGAGGTCAGTCCGGGGAGGACGAACAGGTCTCCGGGGCGGGAAGAGGTTAGGAAGTAGGAGATGGGGGTGGGGCTTGAGGTGGCAGGGTGGGCTGGTTTTGGGATGCGGGAGGGGGAGGGGAGATTTCAAAGCTTGTGAAGTCGACATTGATTCCACGGAGACGCAGGGTTCCCAAGCGCAATACGAGGTGCTGCTCCTGCAACCTTCAGGTGGCATCGTTGTGGCACTGCAGGAGGCCCAGGATGGACATCCTATCTGAGGATTGGGAGAGTCAAAACAGTTCACGACTGGGAGGTGCAGTTCTTTAGTGCATTGAGCATAGGTGATTTGCAAAGCAGTCCCCAAACCTCCATTTGGTTTTCCCGATGTAGAGGGGGCCACAAAGGGATCAGCGGATGCAGTATACCACATTAGCAGATGTGCAGGTAAACATCTGTTTGATGTGGAAATTCTTCCTGGGGTCTGGGATGGGGGTGAGGGGGGAGGTATTGGGACAAGTGAATTTTAAACATTATGATGACAATATTTGTGGATATATAGGGAAAAGTGCTGGGTGTAGGGGGTGCTGGAGGCGAGTGTGGAGCGGATAAGGGAGTCACCTAAGTGTGGAGGGAAAAATGTCTTTGGTGTGGGGTCGGATTGCAGATGGCAGAAGTGTCGGCGGACGATGCATGGAATCCGGAGGTTGGTGTGGTGGTAGGTGAGGGTGAGGAGGACACTGTTTTGGTAGTTATTATGGGGAGCGGGTATGAGGGATGAGTTGTGGGAAATGCGGGTGACACGGTTGAGGGCGTTTTTGACTATTGAGGAGGGGGGTGTTGTGGTTCTTGAACAACCCTCAACAATTTCTCTTTCAATTCCTCCCACTTCCTACAGACAAAGCGGGTGGCCAGTGTACCCACCTGGGCCCAAGCTATGCCTGCCGCTTTGTAGGTTACATGGAACGCTCCCTCTTCCGTACCTACACTGGCCCTCAACCCCACGTCTTCCTCCGTTACATTGATGACTGTATCGGCACTGCCTCGTGCTCCCACAAGGGGCTCTAACATCCACTTCAGCAACACCTTCCTCCCGAACTTAAAGTTCACCTGGACAATCTCTGATACCTCTCTCTCCTTCCTGGACCTCTCTATTTCCAAACACCAAGAAACAAATATCCATTTCAAGTCCACCAACTCCCACCAAATTCCCGCAACAATTCATCCACTTTCCCCATTCCTTTGACTCTGCATCTGCTCCCAGGATGAGGTATTCTACTCTCGTATATCTCAGATGTCCTCATTTTTCAAGGACCACAACTTCCCCCGCTCAGTGGTTGATAACGCCCTCGACCGTGTCTCCAGCATTTCCTGCAACAAATCCGTCTCACCCCACCCCACAACAACAACCAAAACAAAGTCTTCCTCGTCCTCACGTACCACCCCACCAACCTCCGGATACAACGCATCAGTTCCTTCGAAACTTTGATATTCTCTGGGAGGCTACGGAGGAGGTGGTGGAGCCTTTGGCCTTCATCTTTGAGTCCTCATTGTCTACAGGTTTAGTACCAGAGGAATGGAGGGTTGCAAATGTTGTGCCTTTGTTCAAGAAGGGCAGTAGAGATGACCCAGGTAATTATAAACCATTGAGCATTACATCTGTTGTCGGAAATGTTTTGGAAAGGGTTATAAGAGATAGGTATTATAATCATCGAGCAAGCACCAATTTGATTGGAGATAGTCAACATGGATTTGTCAAGGGCAAGTCATGTCTCACAAACCTCACTGAGTCATTTTAGAAGCTGACGAAGCATGTGGATGAGGGTCAGGCAGTTGACGTAGTGGACATGGACTTCAGTAAAGCCTTTGATAAGGTTCTACATGGTAGGCTACTGGAGAAAACATGGAGACATGAGATTGAGGGAGATTTAGCAGGTTGGATTAGAAACTGGCTTTCAGTAAGAAGGCAACCAGTCGTGGTTGATGGAAAATATTCAGCCTGGAGTCTGATTACTAGTGGTGTGTCTCAAGGATCTGTTTTGGGACCACTGCTGTTTGTCATTTTCACAAATGACTTGGACGGAGGCATTGGTAGATGGGTTACTAAGTTTGCAGATGACACTAAAGTCGGTGGAGTGGTGGACAATGTGGAAGAATGTTGCAGGTTGCATGGAAACTTGGATGAACTGCAGAATTGGGCTGAAAGGTGGCAAATGGAGTACAATGTGGATAAATGTGAGGTGATTCACTTTGGGAGGAATAATAGGAAGGCAGAATATTGGGTCAATGGAAAGATTCTTGGTAGTGTTGCTGTGCAGAGGGATCTTGGTGTTCATGTACGTAGATCCCTGAAAATTGCCACCCAGTTTGATGGTGCTGTTAAGGCGGCTTACGGTGTATTAGGTTTTATTGGTCGAGGGATTGAGTTCCAGAGCCGTGATGTCATGCTGCATCTGTCCAAAAAGCTAGTGCGGTCTCACTTGGAATACTGTGTACAGTTCTGGTCACCCCATTCCAGGAAGGATGTGGAAACATTGGAAAGGTGCAGAGGAGATTTACCAGGATGTTGCCTGGTCTGGAGTGAAGGACTTCTGAAGAAAGGCTGAGGGACTTGGGTCTGTTCTCGTTGGAGAGAAGATGGTTCAGAGGGGATTGAATAGAGACATACAAGATGATCAGTGGATTAGATAGGGTGGACAGTGAGGGTCTTTATCCGAGGACGATGATGTCAGCTTGTATGAGGGGGCACAGCTAAACATTAAGGGGTGATAGATTTGAGATAGACGTCAGAGGCAGGTTCTTTACTCAGAGTGGTAAGGACGTGGAACCCCCTGCCTGCCAATGTAGTTAGCTCAGCCACATTAGGGACATTTAAACAGTCCTTGGATATGGATGATAATGGGATCATGTAGGGGGATGGGCTTAGATTAGTTCACCGGTCCGCCCAGATCGTTGCAATGGGCAAAAAAGCACACCATTGTCTCTACTTCCCAGGAGGCTAAGGTAATTCTGTGCGTCCACAAGGACAACTTTCACTGATGTACCACAGAAAGCATCCTATCTGGATGCATATCACAGCACGGTTCCTTCAGCTAAACAATCACAAGTTATTATGGCTCCTGCCTTTCTTCTTCAAGGCAGAATTGGTTCTGCTTTGTCATAACTATATTGGGAGAAAATCCATGCTCAGTGCAAGTTAATTCTTCCAACAATTGAGATACCATGGAATACTGAGCAATGAGTTGGTGTGAGAGAGAGAGAGAGAGAGAGAGAGAGAGAGAGAGAGAGAGAGAGAGAGAGACAAAGACAGAGAGGTTGGTCGGGGGGGGGGTGGAGGGAGACAGGGACAGAGAGAGAGATGGGCGATGAGGGAGAGAGAGAGACAGTCAGACAGACAGAATGGGCGACAGAATGTGAGCGTGTGAGTGCCTGCATCAGACAGTGTGAGAGATGTTGCTGAGGTGGAGATAGTTGAGAGTGACGATCACCAACGATCTCTCCTGGTCCACCCAGATCGTTGCAATGAGTGAAAACAGCACACCAATGCCTCTATTTCCCCAACAGCAGCTTCTTCACCGCTGCTATTGGACATCTGACAAAGGAAGTCAGGAAACATATCAAAGAAAAAGAGACAGCCTATAAAATGGCCAAGAGCACTGGGAAATCAGAAGATTGGGAAGGCCACAAAAATAGACAGAGGATCACAAAGAGAGCAATCAGGAAGCAGAAGATCATATATGAAGGTAGGCAAGCTAGTAATATTAGAAATGACAGTCAAAGCTTTTTTCAATACGTAAGAAGCAAACGAGAGGCAAAAGATGATATTGGGCTGCTCCAGATTGATTCTGGAAGGCTATTGATGGGAGAAAAGGAAATAGCTGAAGACCTTAATAAGTACTTTGCGTCAGTCTTCACAATGGAAGACATGAGTAGTATGCCAACAATTAGGGAGAGCCGGGGGCAGAGTTGAGTACAGTAGGCATTACAAAAGAGCAAGTGCTAGAAGAGCTCAAGGGTCTAAAAACTGATAAATCTCCTGGCCCCGATGGGCTACATCCTAGAGTTCGGTGGGAGGTGGCTGAGGAAATCGCAGAGGCTTTGGTCGTGATCTTTCAAAAGTCACTGGAGTCAGGGAAAGTCCCAGATGATTGGAAAATTTCTGTTGTAACTCCCTTGTTTAAGAAAGGATCAAGGCAAAAGATGGAAAATTACAGGCCGATTAGCCTAATCTCGGTTGTTGGTAAAATTCTAGAATCCATTGTCAAGGATGAGATTTCTAAATTCCTGGAAGTGCAGGGTCAGATTAAAACAAGTCAGCATGGATTTAGTCAGGGGAGGTCATGCCTATTCGAATTCTTTGAAGAGGTGACAAGTATGTTAGACCAGGGAAACTCAGTAAATGTTGTCCATCTAGACTTCCAAAAGGCCTTTGATACAGTGCCTCACGGGAGGCTGCTGAGCAAGGTGAGGGCCCATGGTGTTCGAGGTGAGATACTGGGTTGGATTGAGGATTGGCTGTCTGACAGAAGGCAGAGAGTTGGGATAAAAGGCTCTTTTTCGGAATGGCAACCGGTGACGAGTGCTGTCCCGCAGGGTTCAGTTTTGGGGCCACAGCTGTTCGCCTTATATGTTACTGATCTGGATGAAGGGATTGGGGGCATTCTGGCGAAGTTTGCCGAAGATACGAAGATAGGTGGACAGACAGGTCCTACTGAAGAGGTGGGGAAGCTGCAGAAAGATGTAGACAGTTTAGGAGAGTGGTCCACGAAATGGCTGATGAAATTCAATGTGAGTAAATGTGAGGTTTTGCACTTTGGTAAAAAGAATACAGGCATGGACTATTTTCTAAATGGTGAGAAAATTTGCAAATCAGAAGTGCAAAGGGATCTGGGAGTGTTGGTCCAGGATTCTCTACAAGTTAACTTGAAGGTCGAGTCCGTAATTAAGAAAGCGAATGTAATGTTGGCGTTTATCTCAAGAGAGTTGGAATATAAAAGCAGCCATGTGCTTCTGAGGCTTTATAAGGCTCTAGTTAGGCCCCATTTAGAAAACTGTGTCCAACTTTGAGCCCAACACCTCAGGAAGGACATACTAGCCCTGGAGCGTGTCCAGCGGAGGTTCACACGGATGATCCCTGGAATGCTAGGTTTAATGGAAATTAGGAACAGCAAGGGAGTAGTCACCTCGTTAGGGGTTTACTACAGGCCCCCCAATAGCAGCAGGGAGATTGAAGAAAGCATAGGTCGACAGATTTTGGAAAAGTGTGCACGCAGTAGGGTTGTTGTAATGGGTGACTTTAACTTTCCTAATATTGATTGGAACCTCCTTCGAGCAGAAGATTTGAATGGAGCTGTTTTTGTAAGGTGTGTTCAGGAGGGTTTCCTAACGCAGTACGTTGACAGGCCGACGAGGGGAGAGGCCATTCTAGACCTGGTGCTCGGAAACGAGCCGGGGCAGGTATCAGATCTTGTGGTGGGAGAGCATTTTGGTGATAGTGACCATAACTGCCTCACGTTCTACATAGCTATGGAGAAGGAGAGGATTAGGCAGAATGGGAGGATATTTAATTGGGGAAGAGGAAACTATGATGCGATTAGACATGAGTTAGGAAGCATGGACTGGGAGCAGTTGTTCCATGGTAAGGGAACTATCGACATGTGGAGACGGTTTAAGGAACAGTTGTTGGGAGTGATGAGTAAATATGTCCCTCTGAGACAGGCAAGAAGGGGTAAGATTAGGGAACCTTGGATGACGAGAGCGGTGGAGCTTCTAGTGAAAAGGAAGAAGGTAGCTTACATAAGGTGGAGGAAGCTAGGGTCAAGTTCAGCTAGAGAGGATTACATGCAGGCAAGGAAGGAGCTCAAAAATGGTCTGAGGAGAGCCAGGAGGGGGCACGAGAAAGGCTTGGCAGAAGGAATCCGGGAAAACACAAAGGCATTTTACACTTACGTGAGGAATAAGAGAATGGTCAAAGAAAGAGTAGGGCCGATCAGGGATAGCATAGGGAACTTGTGTGTGGAGCCTGAGGAGGTAGGGGAAGCCCTAAATGAGTTTTTTGCTTCTGTCTTTACGAAAGAAACGAACTTTGTAGTGAATGAAACCTTTGAAGAGCAGGTGTGCATGCTGGAATGGATAGAGATAGACGAAGCTGATGTGCTGAAAATTTTGTCAAACATTAAGATTGACAAGTCGCCAGGCCCGGATCAGATTTGTCCTCGGCTGCTTTGGGAAGCGAGAAATGCAATTGCTTCGCCACTTGCGAAGATCTTTGCATCCTCGCTCTCCACTGGAGTCGTACCTGAGGACTGGAGAGAGGCAAATGTAATTCCTCTCTTCAAGAAAGGAAATAGGGAAATCCCCGGCAATTATAGACCGGTAAGTCTCACGTCTGTCGTCTGCAAGGTGTTAGAAAGGATTCTGAGGGATAAGATTTATGACCATCTGGAAGAGCATGGCTTGATCAAATACAGTCAACACGGCTTTGTGAGGGGTAGGTCATGCCTTACAAACCTTATCGAGTTTTTTGAGGATGTGACTAGAAAAGTTGATGAGGGTCGAGCTGTGGATGTAGTGTATATGGACTTCAGTAAGGCATTTGATAAGGTTCCCCATGGTAGGCTCATTCAGAAGGTCAGGAGGAATGGGATACAGGGGAACTTAGCTGCTTGGATACAGAATTGGCTGGCCAACAGAAGACAGCGAGTGGTAGTAGAAGGAAAATATTCTGCCTGGAAGTCAGTGGTGAGTGGAGTTCCACAGGGCTCTGTCCTTGGGCCTCTACTGTTTGTAATTTTTATTAATGACTTGGACGAGGGGATTGAAGGATGGGTCAGCAAGTTTGCAGACGACACAAAGGTCGGAGGTGTCGTTGACAGTGTAGAGGGCTGTTGTAGGCTGCAGCGGGACATTGACAGGATGCAGAGATGGGCTGAGAGGTGGCAGATGGAGTTCAACCTTGATAAATGCGAGGTGATGCATTTTGGAAGGTCGAATTTGAAAGCTGAGTACAGGATTAAGGATAGGATTCTTGGCAGCGTGGAGGAACAGAGGGATCTTGGTGTGCAGATACATAGATCCCTTAAAATGGCCACCCAAGTGGACAGGGTTGTTAAGAAAGCATATGGTGTTTTGGCTTTCATTAACAGGGGGATTGAGTTTAAGAGTCGTGAGATCTTGTTGCAGCTCTATAAAACTTTGGTTAGACCGCACTTGGAATACTGCATCCAGTTCTGGGCGCCCTATTATAGGAAAGATGTGGATGCTTTGGAGAGGGTTCAGAGGAGGTTTACCAGGATGCTGCCTGGACTGGAGGGCTTATCTTATGAAGAGAGGTTGACTGAGCTCGGTCTCTTTTCATTGGAGAAAAGGAGGAGGAGAGGGGACCTAATTGAGGTATACAAGATAATGAGAGGCATAGATAGAGTTGATAGCCAGAGACTATTTCCCAGGGCAGAAATGGCTAGCACGAGGGGTCATAGTTTTAAGCTGTTTGGAGGAAAGTATAGAGGGGATGTCAGAGGCAGGTTCTTTACGCAGAGAGTTGTGGGAGCATGGAATGCGTTGCCAGCAGCAGTTGTGGAAGCAAGGTCATTGGGGTCATTTAAGAGACTGCTGGACATGTATATGGTCACAGAAATTTGAGGGTGCATACATGAGGATCAATGGTCGGCACAACATTGTGGGCTGAAGGGCCTGTTCTGGCCTGTTCTATGTTCTATGTTCTATGTTCTAATGTATGAAGAACGGCTAAGGATCCTGGGATTGTCCTCATTAGAGTTCAGAAGGTTGAGGGGCGATCTAATAGAAACTTACAAGATAATGTATGGTTTAGAAGGGGTGGACGCTCGGAAGTTGTTTCCGTTAGGCGGGGAGACTAGGACACGTGGGCACAGCCTTAAAATTAGAGGGGGTAAATTTAAAACTGAAATGAGACGACATTTCTTCAGCCAGAGAGTGGTGGGCTTGTGGAATTCATTGCCGCAGAGTGCAGTGGAGGCCGGGACGTGAGATGCCTTCAAGGCAGAGATCAACAAATTCTTGATCTCAAAAGGAATCAAGGGCTATAGGGAGAGTGCAGCGAAGTGGTGTTGAAATGCCCATCAGGCATGATTTAAATGGTGGAGTGGACCGGATGGGCCGAATGGCCTTACTTCCACTCCTCTGTCTTAAGGTCTTATGGACAGGTACATGGATGGGCAGGGAGCAAATGGACACAGACCCTTAGAAAATAGGTGACAGGTTAGACAGAGGATCTCGATCGGCGCAGGCTTGGAGGGCCGAAGGGCCTGTTCCTGTGCTGTAATTTTCTTTCTTCTCTTTATTTGTACTCTTGCCTCTCTCTTACCTTTATAGCTGAAAAAAAACTCCTGCAATTTTTTTTTAATATTACCCTCATTAATATTGCCCTCATATTTCATCATCTTCCCCCTTATTGCCTTTTTAGTTGTCCTCTGCTAGTTTTCGAAAGGCTTCCCAATCCTCTGGTTTCCCACTCACCTACACCACATTTTATCCTTTTTCTTTTGCTTTCATCCTGTCCCTGACTTATCTTGTTAGTCGTGGTTGCTGATCTTTTCCTGATCTCAACTCCACTCTCCTGCCAGCTCCCCATGGCCCTTGATCCCTATTTTTCATCAGAAACATATTTATTTCTTTCCTGGATCGGTCGATTGGTGCTGCCTCCATTGCATTCAGAGGCAATGAATTCCACAGATTCACAACCCTCTCCTCATCTCCATTTTGAACATTCCATCTCTCACTCAACAGCCACAGCTTCTTGTTTGAGACTGTTCCACAATGCAGAACATGTGCTCAATGCCCATCTTTTCAATCCCCTTTACTATTTTATATACCTCAATCAGAACCACCCCCTCACTCTTTCGAACGCCAGCAAGTACAAGCGCAAGCTACTCAGCCACTTCTCATATGACAGCCCTTTCATCCCTGGAATCAATCAGTTAAACCTCCTCCGAACTGCCTCCAGTACAAACGTATCCATCCTCAGTGAGGGGATCTAAACTGGACACAACACTCTGGTCTCACCAACACCCAATGTATGAGGAAAAACACTTTGTTACTTTAATGATCCAGTCCTTTTGTGACAAATGCCAGAGTTCCATCTGCCTTTCTTACGCTATGCTATACCTGCATACCCACTTTCGGCTATTCATGCACAAAGGCAGCCAGATAACAGACTTTGAATCTTCCTTCCATTTAAATAATAATTCGCCCTTTTTTCCCCTGGGCAAAACAGGCAAGCCTTGTGCTTATCCACATAAACCACCTGCCAGATTCTGGTCCATTCTCCTCGCCTGTCAATGTTCCGCTCTGTATGTTCTATTTCACATCACAGGCTGTTGTCCCACCTATTTCAGAATCATCCATGCATTCTGTTATGTTACATTTTGTCTCTGCTTACATATCATTTGTATAGGTTACAAATAGTTGAGGTCAGAGAACTGAACCCGCAGCACCCCACTAGTGACAATTCACCATCCAGGCAAAGACTCATTTATCCTGACACTCAGCTTTCTGTCAGTTAGCCAGGCCTTTATTCAAACCAATATTCTACCCTTCATCCCCTTGGATCTAACGTTCTGGTTCACATTTTTATGCAGCAACTGGTCAAATTCTTTCTGGAAATCTCAATATGCCACATCCCTCGGATCCCTGTACAAGATCCTCAATTCTGCCACCTCATCAGTTCCTGACTTCATTACAGCTTTTGTTCAAACATGGTCGAAAGAGTTGAATTCCGGAGGTGAGCTAAGGATGGCTACATTTGACCGAGTGTGGCATCAAGGAGCGCTACCAAAACTGGAGCTGATGGGAATCCAGCAGAAACTCACCACTGGTTCGAATAATATCTGCACAGAGGACGATATTTTTTCCATTCTTTCATGGGAAAGAGGGCATTGCGGGTTAGACCAGCTTTTATTGCCCATCTCAAATTGCATAACTGATATCTGGAGTTCCATGTAGGCCACACCAGGCGACGCAGTTTCCTTCCCTAAAGAACATCAGTGAATCAGATGGGTTTTTCCAACAATTGACAATGGATTTACGGTCATCATTAGACTCTTAATTCCAGATTTTCATTGAATTCAAATTCCATTATGTGCCATCGTGGAATTTGAACCAAGTCCTCAGCACATTACCTGAGTGTTTGGATTAATAGTCCAGTCATAATACCATTAGGTCATCGCCTCTCCTAAAGGGAGGCATTTTGGTTGTTGGAGGTCACCTGCAGGAGGTCCTGAGAGTACAGTCCTAAGCCTAACCATCTTCAGCTGCCTTATCAATGACCTTCTCTCCATCATAAGCTCAGAAGTGGGGATGTTCACCAGAGATAGCAGAATATTCAGCATCATTCACCACTCCTCAGATAGTGAACCTGTCCATGTCCAAATGCAACAAGGCCAGAACGATGTCTAGGCTTGGGCTGCTAAGTGGCAAGTCGCATTTATACTTTACAAATACTAGGTAATGACCATCTCCAGTAAGAGAAAATCCATAAATTGTCCCTCGACATTCAATGGTGTAACCATCACTGAATTGTCCGCTATCAAAATCCCAGGTTTTACCAGTGAACAGAAATTCAACTGGACTTCCTATTTAAATGCAGTGGCTACAAGAGCAGGCCCAAAGTTCGGATTACTGCATCAAGTAACTCACCTCCTGATTCCCCAGGCCTGTCTACCAGCTACAGGAACAAGTCAGAAGAATGGTGGAATACTCCCCACTTGCCTAGATGGGTGCAGATGCAAAAGCACTCAACAAGTTCAACACCATCCAGGAAAAAGCAACCTACTCCCTCCAGTGCTCAAAAGCAGCAGTGTGTACCATCTATGAGATGCACTGAGAAATCTGCAAAAGATCCTGAGATAGGACTTTCCAAACCTATGACAAATTTCAGCTACAAGGGCAAGGGTGACAGATATATGAGAACAGCACCACCTACAACACCCTGTCTAAGCCACTCACCATCTCAACTTGGAAATATATTGCTGTTCTTTCACTATCACTGGGTCAAAGTCCTGGAAATTCGCCCCTGACTGACTGAGTCTACCTACAGCACATGGACTACAATGATTCAACAATGACAAGGGTAACTAAGGATGGGAAGTAAATGCTGGCCCAGTTAGTGATGCCAGTGGCCCAGAAACAAATAACAATTAAGTATCACCTATCTCTTCTTAATTCCAGTTTCTCATGCAGCACCATTCTGATTAATCTATAAAACCTGGTCTTTCTATAGCAATGCTCAAAGCTACACACAGTACTCAGTTGTGATCAAATCATAGTCTGCACAATATTAAGAACCATCACTGGCTGATAAGTATGATTGCCCAGCTAGGAAATTCCATATCACAGGTCCTGAGCTCTGTGCGGGTTGATTAGCCTGAACTGGAGCCACATATCTGACCACACGTTTAGGAGGTCTTTCGGAGTGGTGGAAGTGGTCTCGGCCTTGAGAACATTGGCATTCCTTTCTCCAGTTCCTTTCCCACACTTCAACTTCTTGTCTGGTGTTCATGAAGAATTATGTGCCTTCATACAGGAGATTCCCCCAAGTTGGTTTCTTCTGAATGGGGATATCCATACTTAGACCTCCAAGTACTACTTCTTGAAGGAACATTTCAAGGTCTTTTAAATGCTTCCTTTGACTTCTTCTTGTTCAGATGCCTTCCTTGAGTTGGCAAAAATTTACTTTGGTAGTCATAACTTAGGCATCCCAAGTACATGGCAATCCCAATGAGGTTTGTTTCAAATCATCATGGCGTCAATGCTGATGCTGGGAGGTTTTTCCTCCTCGCTGATGTGGAGAATCCATGATAAAACTGTGCTGAACGGGTCTTGAAGTGGCAGCTCTATGTTATCCAGGTTTCACAGTCATATAGAAGAGGCTGAACGATGCATGCCTTGAACTCAAGGATCTTGCGATCAGCACAGATGTCACAATTGAGCATTCTCATCCTTAGGAGTCCAAAGGTGCCACTCGCAGATTGGACGTAATGTTAGAATCTCTGTATCGATGTCAGCCTTAAAAGAGAGAGAGCGTCCCATCTAAGGGAAATGTTCTACATTTGGGAGGATTTCTCTATTAATTTTGATGAAAAGATGGACCACAACATGACAGATTGGTAAAGGATTTGAGTCATCTTGAGGTTCGAACACAGAACATAACAGCGCAGTACAGGCCCTTTCGGCCTTGATGTTGTGAAACCAACCTGAAGCCCAACAAACCTACACTATTCCATTATCATCAATATGTTTATCCAACAACCATTTAAATGCCCTAAAAGTTGGCAAGTCTACTACTGTTGCAGGCAGGGCATTCCACGCCCTTACTACTCTCTGAGTAAAGAACCTACCTCTGACCTCTGTCCTATATCTATCACCCCTCAATTTGAAGCTATGTCCAGCCCGTGTCAAACATGGCCATCCGAGCCAAAAGATTCTCACTGTCCACCCTATCTAATGCTCTGATCATCTTGTACGGTTCCATTAAGTCGCCTCTTAATTTTCTTCTCTCTAACGAAAACAGCCTCAAGTCCCTCAGCCTTTCCTCAAAACGCCTTCCCTCCATACCAGGCAACATCATGATAAATCTCCTCTGCACCTTTTCCAATGCTTCCACATCCTTCCTGTGATGCGGTGACCAGAACTGTAGGTAATACTCCAAGTGCAGCTGCACCAGAGTTTTGTACAGCTGCAACATGCCCTCATGGCTCTGAAACTCAATCCCTCTACGAATAAAAGCTAACACACCGTATGCCTTCTTAACAACCCGATCAACCTGGGTGGCAAATTTAAGGTTGAGGCTAATTCTTCAGTATACTTCTGCAAAGGCCTTAAGGGAGATTTGAAGACTTCTGAGAGCGGAAATGACATTGTGAACCACATACTGAAGTTCCATATGCGAGGTCAGTGTCATTTTCTTCTTCGATTTCAACTGGTTGAGGTTAAAAGGTTTTCCATCAATCCTGTCCAGGCCACTGGGAAGCTTGTTCTTCACGAGATTAAGAATGGCGGTGACAAAGCTGGAGAAAAGGGTGGGCGTGATGACACATTCTTCCTTGAGCCTCAACTTGACCTCAAAGAGCTTCTGCACAATATTGCATTTCTGGTATTGAAGCCTGATTTAAGCTGTTGGCCTTTTATCATTTTAGCAAACTACTTCAACTTTGAGGGAAGATTGTATTTAAATGGTTAAATCCCTAAGTTTCCACTGATTGGAACAATTCTATCAAGTGGAATAATATATTACTCACCGGAGTGCAGTACTCCACCATGGGGCAATGTAACTTGTGGCCCTTTGATGTGCGCCCCGAAAAGAAACAGCTTTGGCAGATGTCAGAATTGAAGTGCTTGAGACTGCGGTACCTATAAAGAAAGAACAAGTAGTAAGAGAAATGTTCATTTTTGTTTAGATATTTTCAACCTTTGAAGGAATGCAAGCTAAGTAGTTAAATTACATATTTCTTTTTATTTTGAAGAAACGGTAAATTGTTTGGGGAGAAACAAATGCTAGGAAAGTCGGGGAAAACTGTCCCAACTCCCCCAGTCAATTTTCATAATGAAATATCTCATCCCTGGAATCATTCCTGTAATTTGGTCCTGCTCTGTCTCCAACATTTTCACAAAGTTCCCTTCACATGGAAGGTTTTCATCTGCCATGGTGGCATAAACCTATTCAGAAGTAACCTTGCCAGAATCTTCCCAGCAATGGAAAGGCTGGTGATCCCATGGTTCTTTGAGCAATCTGACATTTCTCCTTCAGTTTTGTACAAGATATGGCATCTTAAAGATTCTGTGAAATCCTGCCCTGTTCCTCATAGTCCATGAAAAGCTAACAGATCTTGGCCTTCAGAGTTAGGCCACCATTCCTCAAGCTTCAGATGGAATTCAATTGACTCCGGGTCGCTGTTGCTCTTTACTTAGTTATGGCAGTCATAGTTTCATCCACAGTTGGGGTCTCACTTCTTAGACAGGGAGTTGTTTGGTCAGATCAATGGCAGTAACATGCACCTTTTCCAAGATGGTCAATCGTAGAAATGTAGGAGAATAGTTAACCAAAAAGGTTCAATTACCCCTTAGAAATCCTGTCCAAATATGCATTTTAATTTACTAATTATGGACAAGAAGTTTTATCGATCATTTAGCAACACCACAGCAATCACTTTCATAGGATGCACACACACTGATTACAGGACTAATAAAAAGGCCTTTCTGTAAATTCCCAATAATTGCAAATTACAGAAGCAACCGCAAGTCGAGTTACAATCCATTCTGAGCCACAGTGTCTGTGATCAATGCAACTGTGAACAAAATACCATAAACATGCAGCATTCACCTCTCACAAAAATTAAGGTAAAGAAGTTGATACTTAATTTATCCTAATTACTTCTCTGGTCCATAAATTTGTTGGGATTTTTGACGATTTCAGTTATCATTTACTGACAGAGTTTCCAATAGAACATCTAAAGTTAAAGCTTTCTTTAAAAACTAATTCCCACTAACTTTCTGCTGGTTTGCACATCTCACCTGAAACCTACGATTGGGTACTCTTTGCAGATGTTACACTTAGCCTGATGTTTTGCAGTTTCAGCAGCTGCCACACGGTGTCGAACAGGCAGCCACACCATGGACTGAGGCTCCAATCTCATCCACTCGACAAAGCGTTCAACATCAATCTCTGGTTTGTTCTGGCCCTGGAGGGAAATAAAAGATCAGCTGCATGATTAATTATGTCAAGCTTACGTCCGCTATCCTCAGTGATATGGTATCTCATACACTATCACTGGGGTTTCTGACATTGTTTTTTGTCATTAATCTAATAAAAACATTGACTACTTATCAACATGATAGCCTTGGATTAGTGGTGGTACATGTTGGCCTCTGGAACCAATTCAAACCAAAAATGAGCACAAAAATCATACTGGCAAGTGGACCCGCTTGACCTTATGAATTGGTGCAGAGCACACTTACATGTTGGAAGCAACTGCGGATACTTGGTTCAATGTTGCAGCCTCCAAATGAAGCTACCTCACCCAGCTGCCAAGGGATCTGGACTGCATCGTAAAGCAAAAGACTCAGGCTTCGTTGGTCACATAAATCTGTGGGTTCAGCGACTTGTTTGAAGAGATCTGCCAAAGTTATCCAGAAGAAAAATATTGATATTCCTCAACTTAAGGGAGGTAGTTGAGAGTTCAATACATCCAATACATCTTCCTCAATTGCCTTGTTTTGTAAATTATGTTAAAAGATTATTTTATGATCTTGATTGGCTATTTGCAAACAACTGTGGAAACAAAAACTTCTGTTTGTTTACAACAATGGACAATGTATGTTGTATGATTCTCCAAGGAAGTCATTTTGTCAATTTCTTTCTTGATTGTAAATCTCAAAACTCTCTGATATCTCCTCATTCATTTCACAGAGGTAATCTTTGTGTGGACCTGGAAAACATGGGCACTGTCCTCAATGAATATTTTGCGTCAATCTTTACAACGGAGAAGGACACTGCAAGTATAGATATCAGGGCAGAGGACCTCGGAACATCAGAGGTTAAGACATAGGGAGATGCAGCTGGTTTAGCAACTTTAAAAGTGGATACATCTGCAGGCCGAACTGAAACATATACCAGTTAGCGAGGGAAGTGAGGGACGAGATATCTGGGCCCCTGGCAGCAATTTTCAAACCCTTGTCAATCACACGTGAAGTCATGAAGGACTATTAACATTGTCCCACTATTATCAAACGGACAAAGAAACAGACCAGGAAATTAAAGACCAGTCAGAATAATCTCAGCACTGGAGAAGCTACAAAGAGGCATTCTTAGGGGTAGAATGTACTTGCATGAATTAATCAGGGATAGTCAGTATGGATTTGTTAAGATGAGGTCACATTTCAGAAATTTGATCCAAATTTGAGGAGATGTTGGAAGATTGATGAACTTCTGCATTTGATGTTGACTTAGTAAAGACCCCCTTGGCAGACTGATCAAGAAAGCAACAGTCAACGGGATCAAAGGCAAAGAGGCACACTGGAGCCAAAACTGGCTGAGGCAGAGAGCACAGGGTGATTGATGGTAGAGGGATGTCTATTTGACAGGATGTTTGCTTTCAGTGGGGTTGTGCAGGGCTTGCCACAAGGACCCTTGAAGTTTGTCATGTATATTCTTCATTTGGGCTTAAACACAATTTGTATGACCGTGTCACTAGCAAATCACTAATTCAGTGAGGAGGATATCGGTGGAATGGTCATATAAATAACAGCCATGGGATCAAAGGCAAATTGGCAAATTGGTTGACAGACAGGAAGAATAAACTTCAGGAGGAGATCAACAGACTGGTCAGCGGGACACAGCAATTGGAACTCAACCAGGAAAAGTGTGAGCTAACGAACTCGGGAGGGCTAACAAGGCAAGGGATCACACTATGAAGGGTGTGATCCTGGAGATTACTGAAAAAACCAAGATGCTGCCTGGGCTGGGGGTTCTCATGGAATCATAGAGTACAGAAGAGGTCCTACAGCCCACTAAGGCTGTACCTCTAAAAATACACTGCGACATATACTAGTCCCATTTTTACACACTAGACCATTCTCAAAAATATTATGACATTACAAGTGCTCATCCAAGTACTTTTCAAAGGTTGTACGGTTTCCTGTTTCAACTTCCCTCCCAGGCAATGCATTCCAGACCTTTACCACACTCTGGATGAAAATGATTTTCCGCAAAGCTCCTCTAAATTTCCCGTCTTTCTCTTTAAAATTGTGCCCTGTTGTTATTGATGCTTTAACTAAGGGGAACAATGCTTTCTACGCAACCTATCTATACCTCTCATAATCTTCTATGCCTCTATCAGGACCTCCACTCACCCCGCCAAACGTTCTCTGCTTCACAGAAAATAATCTGAATTTTTCCAGCCTTTCTTCACAGCTAAAATGCTCCAACACATGCAACATCCTTTTCATTCCCTCCAGTACAATCACATCCTTCCTAATGGGTGGTGACCAAAACTCCACACGTGACTCCAGCTGTGGCCTAACCAAACTTTTAAACAGCTCCAAAGTGACCTCCCCACTCTTACAATCTATGCCACGACTGATAAAGGGAGATGTCCTATATGTCTTTGTAACAACCCTTACTAGCCTGACCTGACCCCTTCAGGAATTTATGAACAAGTACCCCAGGATCCCTTTTCTCCTCTAAGCTTCCCAGTGTCCTGCTATGCATTAGATTTAGATTTAGGTTTTATTATCACATGTATTCAATACAGGGTACAAGAGTACAATGTCACCTCAGACGGTGCCATCTCAGGTACAAAGTACCTCGGTACGAAATTTTAGATGCAGATGTAGAAAATTTATCCATCCTTCTTTACTCAGAGTCGTAGGGGAGTGGAATGCAATGTTGGAGAGGGTAGTGGAGTCAGCCTCATTAGGGGCATTTAATCGGCTATTAGTCAAGCACATGAATGACAGTATAAGGTAGGAGTGGAGGTTAGATAGACCTTAGGATGACGGTAAAAGTTTGGTACAACATCGTGGGCCGAAGGGCCTGTACTGTGCTGTACCGTTCCATGTTCTATGTTAGAAAAATAAATGAATAAGTTAACAAGTTCAGCACGACAGTCTTCTTAATATAACAGTAGAAAAATAAAAACAAAAGTTTAAAAAGTCAAACATTACAGTCCTTTCTGAAGCCACGAGTTTGCAGACACACTGAACGAGGGCTCCACAGTGACGGCTCGTATTCCCCTGTGCTGGGCTCAGGCCCGCCCATCCTTGCCAGTGGACTTCACTGCTGACGGCCGTTGCTGTCCTCCATCGGGCATGACAGGCTTTGCCACATGAAGTACTCTCTTATCTTATTCCTTCTTCAGGCTATATCAATTTGCCACTGACCTGCCCAACTGACCGATGCCAAGAGTGGAGCAGACAAGGGGACCTGGTAAAGGTGTTTAAGATTTTGAAGGGCATAGAAAGGATAACTGGAAGTTGCTTTTTCCATTCGTAGACAGGGGAGGGGAGTTGAGGAGAACCTATTTACCCCAGTGTGGTGGGAGTCCTGAGCTCACTGACTGAAAGTGTGACTGATTCAGAAAGTGTCTGAATATTTAAGCAGTATTTAGATGTTCACTTGTGTTGCCGTAGGCTCCAAGGCTATGGGCCAAACAGTCAAAAAGGAAATCAATGCCATGTGAGTTCAATGTAGACAGATCTTTGTTGAGTAGTGCAGGAACTACAGACCACACGGCCTCCTCCTGTGCAACAAACATCCATGAGTCTATAATTACACAGCTTTTCTTGGAGGCATTTCTCCACTTGACTGATTCTTTGTAAAAGCAAGGCTAACAAAATAAATCCTTTTTATTAAAAGCTTCCATCTCACTGAGAAAGCTTCAGGCCAATTTGATAATCTGCTCTCAAAGATCTGCTCATATTTTGATAGTTGGGACAAATTCTACTGTCAGGGCTGACACAATCCACAACATTCTAAATCAATCAACAATATTCCAGAAAGATGATCATTTGCCTATCCGACCGATTTTAACTGATGCTTTAAAAAAATAGAGAAATAAATCTGGATCTGTCAAAAACTAATCAGTTCTTCCTTTGACCATACCCATACGTACCAGCTTTCAATGAAATATGCCCATTAGTTTGTGAGATACATTGTTGACAAACAGCACAACAAATGGGCAAAAACATAACCTCACACTAAGTGTTACCACTGCTGCAACTGAGCACTTGCGTCATACCACACTTCTGAATATTTTTCCCAGTATTCTAATGATGAAAACATGATTGGGAACAAAAACAGCTGCTAAGGTTAGTGTCTTTGAGAAACAATAGCATCATACATATGTAGCGCATCATTTATCTTGCAGGAATGCACTGTGCAGATTCTGCACAGACCAAGTTATGACTTAACATTCATAGTGGTAATGACTAATTACAGAAATATACTAATACAGCAAACCTTTTGTTAAACAGCACCCGTGGTACCAGGAATGTGCTGAGTAATCAAAAATTCCAGTTGATCAATAGGTGCACACGCACAAAAAAACACACACTCAATAATCGGAACATAATGCACAGGATATATGCATCACTGTTCTCCTTCATTTACAGTATAACTTCAGTATAACTTACAAATAACTTCAGTAATGAAGCAACTTTGCCTTAACTAAAACTTACTGGCAGGGAGCCTTCTCACTTGCACCCTCACCAGACATCACAGAGATTATGAGAATACAGTAAACATCTGGTGTATAATTTTTGTCAGTTTATTGAGTGTGCTAGTTTGTTAAACAAAGTTTACATACAGTTAAATCTACAGTTTACATGTGTATCAGCAATGATAGATTTAGTACTGACACTTGTATTTTTCCTCTAGATGATCCTTGAAGAGTCACGTCAAGCCAATTTTCAAAGAAAGCACTCTGATTCTTCCACTCATACCCCTGGAAAAGGAAGTTGCAGAATGTCATGACTGACTTTACTTATTTGAATACAGCATAACATACATAGAACATCGAACAGTACAGGCCCTTCAGCCCACAATGTTCGGCCGAACTTTTACCCTAAACCTCAGGTCTATCTAACCTCCACCCCTATCTTAAACTACCATCCATATGCCTGTCTAATAGTCACTTAAATGCCCCTAATGAGGACGACTCCGCGACCCACTCGAGCTGAAACAAAGATCTCTTTGAATTGTCATTTGTCAGACATGTATTGAATCAAAAAACAAATTTCTCACTTCCATAGATTTCTATAGCACCTTAATATGATTTGTGAAGATTATACTCCACCCTTTCATTTAATAAATACAACTTTAAACAAAATGCCACTATATAGAACTTGTATGTTGGTATTTGTGCATATGCCATTTCAGTTTGTGTGATCTGTTTCGATGCAACGAGTGATAAACACTTTGATTAAAATGGTTGAGAGCAGTATATGTGAGATTTAATACCATGTTTAATCTACAGATAGTCCATCTGCAGGTAGTTATTCATGAGACTCAACTGACATCATGTCTCAGGGGAGCTTGTGATCTCTGGGTTATGCACTGTTTGACCATTGCCGACTGGTCACTAGTTGAGTGGAAAGAGAACTACTAGCTGCTATCCATTTTCAACAAGTGATCACGATAATCTACCTGTGTTTCAACGTCCCATCAACATTCAAGAATTATTGCTCGAAGAGGCTTCTGTGTAACAAATAGGAGCGGAATCAAGATCAGCCATGTTGTTTTCCCTATCTGAACAAGCTGCCAACACCATACATAAAGGGACCGTCTTAATCATTCTTATACAATTAACTTTTACAATAGACAACAGGGGCAGGATAAGGCCATTCGGCCCTTCGAGCCAGCACCACCATTCATTATAATCATGGCTGATCATCCACAATCAGTATCCTGACCCTGCCTTATCTCCATAATACTTGATTCCACTATCTTTAAAAGCTGTATCTATCTCTTCTTGAAAGTGTCCAGAGACTTGCCCTCCACTGCCTTCTGGGCAGAGCATTCCATATATCCACCACTCTCTGGGTGAAGAAGTTTTTCCTCAACTCTGTTCTAAATGCCCTATCCCTTATTTTTATACTGTGTCCTCTGGTTCTGGACTCAATCATCAGCAGAAACATGGTTCCTGCCTCCAGAGTGTCTAATCCTTTCATAATCTTATACGTCTCAATCAGACCCCTTCTCATCCTTCTAAGCCATGTCCCGGTACAGCTGCAGATGGACCTCTTTGCTCCGATACTCAATTCCTCTTGAAGGCCAGCATGCCATTGGCTTTCTTCACTGCCTGCTGTACCTGCATGCTTGCGTTCATTGACTGATGTACAAGAACACCTGCATCTCGTTGTACTTCCCCTTGACCTAACTTGACTCCATTTCGATAGTAATCTGCCTTCTTGTTCTTGTCACCAAAGTGGATAACCACACATTTATCCACATTAAACAGCATCTGTCATGCATCCGTCCACTCACCTAGCCTGTCGAAGTCACCCTGTATTCTCATAACATCCTCCTCATATTTCACACTGCCACCCAGCTATGTGTCATTGGCAAATTTGCTAACATTACTTTTCATGCCTTCATCTATATCATTAATGTATATTGTAAACAGCTGCTGTCCCAGCACCGAACATTGTGGTACCCCACTGGTCACCACCTGCCATTCTGAAAGGGACCCGTTTATCACTAGTCTTTGCTTCCTGTCAGACAGCCAGTTTACAACCAAAGTCAGTATTTTGCCCACAATACCATGTGCCCGAATTTTGCTCACTAATCTCCTAAGTGGGACTTTATCAAAGGCTTTCTGAAAGTCCAGGTAGACTACATCCACGAGTTTTCCCTCGTCCATTTTCATAGTTACGTTCCCAAAAAATTCCAGAAGATAAGTCAAGCACAATTTCCCCTTCGTAAATCCATGCTGACTCTGACCTATCCTGTTGCTGCTGTCCAAATGAATCGCAATTTAATTTTATAATTCTTTCCCACCACTGACGTCTGGCTAACCGGTCGATAATTTCCATTTTCTCTCTCCCCCCTTTCTTGAAAAGTGGGACAACATCAGCCACCCTCCAATCCGCAGGAACTGATCCTGAATCTAGAGAACATTGGAAAATGATTACCAATGTGTTCACAATTTCTAGAGCCACCTCCTTAAGTACCCTGGGATGCAGACCATCAGGACGTATCAGCCTTCAGACCCAACAGTCTATCCAACACCATTTCTTGCCTAATATAAATATCCTTCAGTTCATCCATTACCCTAGGTCCTTCAGCCATGATTACATCTGGGAGATTGCTTGTGTCTTGCCTAGTGAAGACAGATCCAAAGTACCTATTCAACTCTTCTGCCATTTCCTTGTTCCCATTAAATAAATTCACTCGTTTCTGTCTTCAAGGGCTCAATTTTAGTCTTAACCATTTTTTTTCCACACACCTAAAAAAAACTTTGACTATCCTCCTTTATATTTTTCGCCAGTTTTCCTTCGTACCTCATTTTATTCTCTGCGTATTGCCTTTTTAGTTATCTTCTGTTGCTCTTGAAAAGCTTCCCAGTCCTCCGGCTTCCCGCTAATCTTTGCTCGGTTATACTACTTCTCTTTTATCTTTATAGAGTCCTTAACTTCTCTCGTCAGCCACGGCCATCCCTGCCTCCCCTTAGGATCTTTTTTCCTCCTTGGAATGAACTGATCCTGCATCTTTTGCATTATATCCAGAAATACCTGCCATTGTTGTTTCACTGCCATCCCGGCGAGGGTATTGAACCATTGAACTTTGGCCAGCTCCTCCCTCATTGCTCCATAGTTCCTACAATACTGACACTTCCAATTCTCCCTTCTCCCTCTCAAATTGCAGATCAAAAATTATTGTATTATGGTCACTACCTCCTCATGGCTCCTTTACTTCGAGGTCCCTGATCAAATCCGGTTGGTTACACAACACCAGATCCAGAATGGCCTCCTCCCTGGTACGCTCCACACTGACTCTACATCTCCTGATTCTATGTCTCCACTCGCAAGGGACTGGAGATTTTATATTTCTTCACATTCATAATTTCATATTTTTTCACTATTTTTATTATTACTTCATTTCATATTTCTTTACTTCTGACTATTTTAAATACAACAGGTTTTCTTATGCTACATCAGTGACGACATTTCAAAGGTAGTTTAGCTGCCTATAAAGTACTTTTTATGCCTGAGACCATAAAATGTGCTACATAAATGCAGTTCTTTCTTTTATTAACTGCTGTAGTTGTGTGTTTCTTTGCCAATGGAGGATTGGCTACAATTACGCAGAGTAACATAAGTGAAATACATTTCCATGACAAAATTCCAAACCATGGTTACTCAATTAGAATAATAAAATATTGGCTGTTTGCAACCGAACACTGTAGATGAGCGAGCGTCACTTAGTCAGTAAAGTACCAAATAAATATGTTCCCGACATGGAGAATACAAATGAAAACTACGGTAATGCTCACAGGAAATTGGACAATGTTCTATTTTATGATCACAGCAATGCCATATCATCAACACATGCTTTAATAGATAATAAGTCACTCTGCGATATTTATTCATTTGTTTTTCATTCTCAAGATCATCTTGGCAAATCCTGTGAACCGGGACCACTTAGTTAGGACTTAATTCGCATTTTTTTCCACCTATAATATCCATGGTTTATCCATCTCCACTCTATGTTTGTCTGCAGGAAGATGAGTTGACAGGGGGTTTACAGTTTTAATTCATACAGATATATGTCCAATGTTTGTAAACATCTGTCTGTAGCTAGAATCTATGCTGTTGTAATAAATAGGTATTCTTGTTAAGAACAGAAAAGTGAAAACTTCCGGGTTAGAAAGTTCCAGCTACGCGCTTACCTGATGGAAATGCATTGACTGTGATATTAATATATATAATTGTTAAATGAGAATACTGACGAATTTTGCTTATTGTTTCTGTGATGATCTAAACAATCCATTTGTCAACACTATAAAGTAGATATTGTTATTGTAAACACCCCTGAAAATGCAAAGAAAATTTCAAGAGGGGCCAAATAAGTAGTGTTGGGGAACAAAGAAATGGCAGAGGAACTGAACAAGTATTTTGCATCAGTCTTCAGGTTGGAAGGCACCAGTAGTAGAGCTTTAAGGGAGTCTGAAGCAGAAGTGAGTGCAGTGGCCATCACTAAGGAGAAGGTACAGGGGAAGCTGAAGGGTCTGTGTGGAATTTGTACATTCTCTCCATGTCTGCATGTGTCTCCGCCAGGTGCTCTGATTTCCATCCACAGTCCAAAGATGTGCAGGCAAGGTGGATCAGCCGTGGCAAATGTGAGCTTGCCGGGAAACAGTACAGGGCTGGGTCTTGGTGGGATGTTCTTTGCGGAGGTGGTGCAGACCCAATGGCCTCTTTCCGCTCTGTAGGAATTCTATAATTCAGAGAAGATGGTAAATTACATGGACCAGATGGACTGTCCCCCAGAGTTCTGAAGGAGATAAGTGAGAAGACCATTGGTGATCTTTCAGGAATTACTGGAGTCAGGGTGGGTCCCAAAGGAGTGCAAAATGGCAAATATAACACCCCTGTTTAAAATGGAGGGAGGCAAAAGATGAGAAATTACAGACCTGTTAGCCTGGCGCTGGTCATTGGGTCAGATTTCAGAGTCTATTATTAAGGATGAGACCGGACAATGCTTGGAAGTACATGGCAATACTTGGAAATACATGGTAAATTGGGCTGAGAAAACACAACTTTGTCAAGGGAAGGTCTCTGTTAGATTCTTTGGGAATGTAACCAGTGAGTCAAAACCAAAGAGAGCCATTGAACTTTATCTATTTGGAATTCCAGAAAGCCTTTGACAAGGTGACACACAGGAGTCTTCAAAATAAAAAATGAGCTTATGGTGTTCGGGAGTAGGTACTGGCATGGACAGAGGATCGGCTAACTGGCAGAATGCAGAGAGTGGCAATAAAAGGGTCTTTTTCAGGATGGCAGCCAGCAACTACAGGAGTTCCGCACTCATCAGAGATCAGACTACAGCCATTCACGTTATACATTAGCAATCTCGACAAAGGAACTGATGGTATTGTTGTCCACAGGGCGTTGTTGCTAAGTCTGCAGATGACATTTCGATAGGTGGAGAGGCAAGTAGTGTTGAGGAAGTGGGGAGGTCACAGAGAGTCTGTAGAGATGGGCAAGTACAGGCATAGACTATTTTCTAAATGGGGAAAGGCTTCAGAAATCTGAACCACAAAGATGCCCCAGTTCAGGATTCTTTTAACATGCAGGTTCAGTTGGCAGTTGGGAAGGCAAATGCAATATCAGCATTCATTTCAAGACGGCAAAAATATAAGAGCAGAGATGTATTGCTGAGGCTGTGTAAGGCTCTGGTTATCTTGCATTTGGAATATTAAGAGCAGTTTTTGGCCATCTATCTAAAGATGGATGTGCTGGCCTTTGTCAGGGTCTAGAGGAGGTTCTCAAACATAATCCTGGGGATGAAGGCACTGTCACGTGAGGAGTGGCTGAGAACTCTGGGTCTGTACTCGATGGAGTTTAGAAGGACGAAGGGGGTCACACTGAAGATCAGTCAGGCCTGGATAGAGTGGACATGGAGATGATGTTTCCACGAGTAGGAGAGACCAGGACCTGAGGGCACAGCCTCAGAGTCAAAGGGACCACCTTTCAGGATGGAGGTGAGGAGGAATTTCTTCAGTCAGAAAGTTGTGAATCTGTGGAACTCATTGATGCAGAAAGCTGTGGAGGCCAAGTCAGAGTTGATTTCAGGCATAGATAGATATGTTCTTGCTTAGTGAGGACACAGGAGGTTGAGAATGACAGATCCCACTCAATGGGCTGAATGGTCTAAATCTGTTCTGAAATCTGAAGGTCGAAAACACTGGAATGTTAGTTCAGTGTTATTTTTATTGCACTGCAAGGACAGTATCTCTCCAAAAGACCTAACAAATTTTCCCACTCTGTTGTTGCAAACATATTCAATAACTAGCAACAATGCTCCTATAGTGCCTCCCTCAGCCGACGCTAGTTCGTTCTACACTCATCGTAACTGCACGTGTTTGCCACCACTGAAACATCCCGGTATTACTGGCACTAGTGCCATGTTTAAAGGCTATTGTGAACCAGTAAAATACCCAGAATCCAGAACTGCCTTGTACAGTTCATAGCAATTGTCCCAGACAGGGCAGGAAAGGGGAAATTAGCACCTTATTTACAGTTAGGGACCTGGAGGTCCTGGTGGATGGATTGGTGCAGTGGAGGACTGTCCTCTTTCCCAAGCACAAGCACAGGAGGCCACAACACAATATTCAGCCAGACTCATCTGAGGCTGTCCAGTGTCAATGCAGTCTCAACCACCAAAAGAACCATACAGCAGTGCTGCAGGATCAGTGACCTCTGCTCCAATGGAAGAGGATCCTCATTGGTCTGTGCTACCTCACATTCACACTCTCTCTAATTCTGCACCACCCTTCAGCACAGCTCATGTAATACCATTCTCACCAAAGCATTCAATGTCTGTCTTCGCTTGCTCTCGTCTACTTGAGGCCCCAAGGCTATTATTCCTCTATGTTCTCTGTGCCTCTTGCTCTCACCCAGGAGACCTCACCTCCCTTCCCAAACATACATGAGCACTAACAAATGCACCAGCTCATTTCATATCACTCAATTCCTCCCTTTGTTTCATTCCAGGAAAAACAGCCCACAGTAGGGCAGAAAGAGCTAACACAGGTAGTGAGGTGTCTAATGTTTGACTTCTCACAACCTATGACAACAGTGTCCTGACCATGGTCATTCTGAGCAGCCAACTGATTGCATCCAAGCCCCTCGAGTGATATCAGACAATGCCCTGGAGTTACCTAGATCTGCTGCCTGAAAGTGCCTCGCTTGACTGGAGACCATTCCCCTCGGAACCTGAAGCATGACCATGTGGTTGGAGACAATGCAATGCCTTCTGTGCTTCTGCAGCTGGCACAGACTGCAGGTGTGAGATCAACATATCACGGTGCTGAACGGCAACACATCCACTCCTTTGATTGATGACTGCTGACAAGCATGACAAGCTGTCTGGCTTGGTCTCGATGCGAAAAAGTTAATCAACATAGTAGCGTTATGAGTCTGTTAGATGTGGCGGAGGGGCAAACCTTAAGAAGACAAGGCAAATGAAGACAAGGCAGAGGAGCTGTTAGCATTCATGCAGGGACACAATGAGAGTTGAGAGCTCAAGCAAGGTGTCCTGATGTGTAACGTGGCCCAATACACGAATGGGTGCCTGTCCCTGCATCCAAAAGTGCCCTGGCAGTAGCACTGCAATGAGGGGGGCTGCTGCAATCCAGAATGCAGCAATGAAGTACAGAAGAGTACTGAAAGCAGATCTGTGATGTGCCATGATGTGCTGAGGCTGGAACATGTCACATGTCAAAACTGTGGACATGGGGTGATCCTGATGGGTGTGGCTGCAGATGCTGCGGACTAGTGCCCAAGTTGGAGGTGCAGAGGAGCATTGAGCAATGTGGAAGCACCACACACCCACTCAGAATTTCATGTCGTTAATTCGGAGCATCCAGTTTCTGTCTGGCAGGTAGAAAAAGGGAATAAGTACTAATGAGGGTGGTACTGGGAAATAGTGCATGTCGTTCAGTGCTCCCTAGCGAGAATTTCAGCTCAATATCTACAATTTCCCTGGAAAAGGCAACATTTTGGTTTTGACATCCTGAAGCAGCTTAAGCTGCTATCAATATGAAGGGTACGCACCTAATGAAGAATGTCAAAATTGACAGTCGCAATAACAATTTAATATTGGAACACATCTCATGCAGACAAAGCTCAATTTTATATTAATGGTAAATTCAAGGTGATTGGGGTGGATAGGAGGACACCGAAAGTTTAACCCTGGACGTCCATTGCCAAGTCCTAGAATTGTATCCAGCCTGGACTGAAAGAAAATAAAATTCTCTCCGCTTGCAAGGATTCCCCAATATACTGTCACAGTCCTAATACATTTCCAAGTGAAGTGCATAACATTATTCCCAAATGGAGTTTACTAAACAATCTGACTGAGATAAGCTGAACGACAATTAGTCTGGAAAATACCACAATGGCACAGTTAATGCTCTTCAAGATACTGGCGAGGTTAAAAAGTCTCAGTTATGAGATAGACTGGTATGCTGGGTTTGTTTTCCTTGGAGCAGAGGAGGCTGAGGTTGGGGTTGGGATCTGATTGAGGCAAAGAAAATTATGACAGGCACGGGCAGAATACATTGTGAGAATCCTTTCTCCATGGCACATGTGTCTAAGACCAGATGGCACAAGTTTACGGTGAGGATTAAATGCTTTGGAGGAAGTCTGAGGAAAAGCTTTTTCATCTAAAAAGTGGTAGACGTATGGAGCACGCTGCCTGAGAGGGTAGTTGAGGCAGGTATTCTCAACATTTAAAAAGCATCTGGGATGAGCATTTAAAATGCTAGGTCAAAGTAGGCTGTGGAACAAGTGCAGATAAATGAGATTAGTGCAGCTTGGTGTATGTTGGGAGGCATAGACACGGTGTTTCTATGCTGTATGACTCTACGAGATTGAGGGTCACATAAAAATTTATTCTACATCTGGCCGTTTATTCCTTGACATTAACTGGATGATGTTCATATTGTGCACTTTATACACGTCTTTCTCCAGCACTAACATTTGTCACCGTGAAGAGCATTACAATCAGAGTGTCGAGATGTCTACATGATCCTGTACAGATCTGACCAAATGGATTCCAAAGTATATCAGTTTCAATTTTACGATTTAAAACAAAAATCGCTAAAACTTTCAACTACTTTATCTGTTTAAGTGAAATGAAATTAGAACATACTGAAACCTTATGTCAACAATACCAGGATTGATTTTAATCAGTCAACAATCTTCATATTCACTGAACGGATCATATACATATCAAAATCCAATCCGTCGGATGCAGTTTAAATGCACCTTAGGAGAATCTAAACATACTACATTAAAGTGTAAATCATACATACGTATCAAATACGTTCAGCAGCCAGTTCAGACACATGTCGACACAGAGTGGCACATTGACCAAGTCCTTGTGGTTTTGTTCCAAAACATCATAAATGGACGTTAAACAGTTGATTACTTCAGTCACATTCAGAAGTTGCTCGGTTTGTGTCAATTTGTGTTGATCAAAGACGCGTTGCGCTGTGTGCAACTCCAACAGATCCACTACAAAGGAGGAAGAAAACTAACTTTGATTACAGTTTTAACTTATTGAGCTATCAAATAAAATTAATTCCTGTATTTGGCCAAGAAATAAATACAATGATTCACAAAAGTACTCTGGAATGAAGGAAACAGGCCATTTCCTTCTCAAATGCACGATGTCAAATCTAACTAGGGAACCGTCAGTGATAATGTATGGTTTAGAAGGGGTGGACACTAGGAAGTTGTTTCCGTTAGGCGGGGAGACTAGGACCCGTGGGCACAGCCTTAAAATTAGAGAGGGTAAATTTAAAACTGAAATGAGACGACACGTCTTCAGCCAGAGTGGTGGGCTTGTGAATTCATTGCCGCAGATTGCAGTGGAGGCCAGGACGTTGGATGCCTTCCAGGCAGAGATCGACAAATTCTTGATCCCAAAAGGAATCAAGGGCGAGGGGGAGAGTGCAGGGAAGTGGTGTTGAAATGCCCATCAGCCATGATTTAAATGGCAGAGTGGACTTGATGGGCCGAATGGCCTCACTTCCACTCCTATGTCTTATGGTCTTATGATGCTGGTCATATTCTGTCGTTTGGTTCAGTAATTTCTGCAGAACAATGGTGGAGGAACAGTAGCTTTGTATGTTATGAAGCCCTCCTTTATATTTATGAAGCAGGACTCAGTACAATTTAAACTAAAACATCCATCTCTTTCAACCGACGTGCATTCTCACTACATCCAAATCCAAAGTACAAACTAATTGGCTCTTTACTCGTTTCAAATAGTGGATCTTACAACCCCTATTTCACTGCTGGTAATCAGCATTCATTTAAATCACACTAGGTTGCAGCTATGAAGTGTGTTAATCACACATTCTTGTTCATTTTAAAAAGGCGCTCTGTTACCTCGGTTTTGAACTAGATTTCTCTTATAATTTTGCTCTTTTGTCATACACATGGTATGTTCTACAGCGTCTACCAAAAACAATTAGTAGTTAAACAAGTATCAATTCAATTTTAGTTCACATGATGCCAACAAAATCTGGCAAACATGGTCAAAACATGGAATGCCAATCGAACCACTCCAAATACAACAGAACCTCCATAAATAAAATCTAATGGCAATATGAGGAATGAAGCTCCCAGAGATATGCATTCATCTGAGTGAAATCGTTGATTTTCTCGGCTTCTAACCCTTTCACAGGCAGAGAGATCCTGGCCCATGAACCTTCACTGCTTGAAAAAAATTCCCCTCGACATTGCCCTACATCTTTTCCCCAAAACATGAATGCATTCCCTTCTCCTTGTAACATCATCCACCAGCCATGGGAACACAGCCTCTCCACGTTTATCTTATCCCAACCAATCATAATCCTTTATGTCTCCATTAACTACTTATTAATCCCCTGTACTCCAATGAAAATAGCGTTAGCTAAATTTGTTGATAAAATGTCACAATCCTAAAACAGGTTGGGTAAATTTCATCATTATTACTCAATATTACCAAAATTATTACTCTTGAAGTTTAGTCCCAGATTTGGGTGTATCATTCCAGTCCTATTTCAAGGTTCAGGATAACTTCTTTGTTTTAGCACTGCATGAGCTACATTATAAAGCCCCATCCCACAGATACGAAGGTGGGAAGAAACACATAAAATCTGGAGGGCACTGTGTGTACATGTGTGGAAGTTCTGGGGAACTGTCAAGCAGCCTGCCTATCCTTTGACCTCCTGAGACTAATCGATGGCAATTTAAGGGATCCCCTCTATTGCGTAAGGAGATAGATGTCAATCAGGAAGGCAGTCAGCTTTACATGCACAATCCAGCCTCGAAAAACTGAGTTGGTCGGGGATCCTCATCCACAGGCCCCTTGGCCTGATCCAAGGCACTTCACGCCCTTAAACTCTCATCCAACGTTTCAACAACCCCGAACAACCCTCGACCACTCCGCACCTCTAGTCCGGGACCTGCCATCCAGCCATCAGCAACTTCAGACTCTTCTGGGCTCTAAGTGGCCAGGAGTTCTACAAGGTAGAACTTCCATCCAAGAGGGCGCCCCATGTCCTGCCTCCAGCCATTTAATGCTGCAGGGCAGCTGTGAAGAGCATGGGCAGGGTCCCATTTGGCATTTCAACTGGGAGACACCTGAGCAGGAGTGGGGGCAACAGCACCATGTCGAGTACTATTCACCAGACCAAAACTTCCATATCCTCAGCATTCTCTCCAATGTTCTGCCAATTCAACAGTCAGTGCCCAAGGTTAGTGGGAAACCAGAAATAAGGAAAGATTTCAAAGCCGAGAAATAGAAAAGAAACCGACAATAAGAGCTTATTTAAACAAATGAAAAGGAAGGAAGAGGTCAAAGTGAACGCAGATCCTTTAAAGAATGGAGGCTGCAAAAATAATAATGGGGAATCAGGAAATGGCAAATGAGACAAATAAATACTTTATGTCAGTCTTCACAGCAAAAGGCACAAATACCATCTCAAAAATATTTAGTGAACAAAGAGCAAAAAGCAGACAAGAAATATCACCAGAGAAAAGGTGCTCGGGAAACTAATGGGGTTAAAGGTCGATAGGTATCTGGGACCTGATGTACTCTGTGCTAGTATATTAAAAGATGTAGCTAGTGCGGCCTTACTTGAAATACTGCGTGCAGTTCAGGTCGCCCCATTACAGGAAGGATGTGGAAGCATTGGAAAAGGTTCAGAGGAGATTTACCAGGATGTTGCCTGGTCTGGAGTGAAGGTCTTATGAAGAAAGGCTGAGGGACTTGGGTCTGTTCTCATTGGAGAGAAGAAGGTTAAGAGGGGATTTAATAGAGACATACAAGATGATCAGTGGATTAGATCGGGTGGGCAGTGGGAGTCTTTTTCCGAGGATGATGACTTCAGCTTGTACAAAGGGGCACAGCTTCACATTCAGGGATAATAGATTTGAGACAGATGTCAGAGGCAGGTTCTTTACTCAGAGAGTGGTAAGGGTGTGGATCGCCCTGCCGGCCAATGTGGTTCACTCAGCCACATTCGGGGCATTTAAACAGTCCTTGGGTAAGCAGATGAGTGCTGATGGGCTGGTGTAGCGGGGTGGGCTTATATTAGTTCACTGGTCTGTGCAACAACAAAGCCCGAAGGGCCTGTTCTGCGCTGTATCGTTCTATGTTCTAACCCCCCACCAGCACTCATCTTCACTGGTTTCATCCTCGCCGCTTCGAACTGTCTGTCTCCTCTCGAACTATCTTCTCAGCTATCCATCTTCAATCCGCCTCCCCCTCTCTCCATATTTATTTCAGAATCCCTTCCCCTGCCCCATTTCTGAAGAAGGGTCCAGACTCCAAACATCAGCCGTCCTGTTCCTCTCATGCTGCTTGGCCTGCTGCACTCATCCAGCTCTACACCTTGTTTCTTCAGATTATCCAGCATCTGGAGTTCCTACTATCTCTGAAGAGATTTTCTTTCTCTTCTCCCACAGCAGTCTTGGAAACAACTCATATGGGCGTGGGGATTTGTTCACTTTTAAACCAGCCAATAATTTCAATTTCACACTGCATCTTCCTGCTTTATAGACATCAATGCTCCTCCTTGAAGGGAGGACAGATGGGAGGTGCTTGTCGACTGTATCGATGCTCTTCAGTTCTGAACACAGATTGCCCCATCACCCTTCGTACACCCCGGTTTCTAATTGGCCCTACTCTTTCCCTGGTTATTCTCCTGCTTGATATGCCTGCAGAATATCTTGATATTCTTTCCAATCTTGGCCACCACCGTTTCTTCACACTTCATTTTTATACGTCACTAGTCATCCATTCATTTGCTCCCTTTGCACTTGTCATAAACATGTCCTGAACATTCCTCAAGATCCAGGGTTCTCCAGGCTTGTTGATCATAAATTTCACCCAAAACGGAACATAGCTGGCCTTTACTCTCCCAGTTCCTTTTCTGCTGTAGATTCGCCCTCAACTAACTTCCCAAAATATTACACCCAGATCCTGCCTTGTTTCAGTCAAATATGCCTTACCCCAAACCAAAAACATTTTTTTTTAAACAGATCTCCTCTCCCACGTTGAAAAGTCTGTTGTCATGGTCACTATCACTAAAGCACTTAGCCACTGTCACCTTGAACACTGCCTTTGTGTCCCAGAAGTAGGTCCAGCATTGCACCGTCCCTTACAAGCTCGTCTACATGGTGATGTTAAATAATCTCTCAAATGTATTTAAAGAATTATTTCCCAAGTAAAACTTTTATGTTATCTCAATTAATGTTGTGCAGTTGAAATCCCCTAATATAATCTTTATATTATTATTTTCTCACCCCTCAGTGAATTACCTGCTCTTCAATTGCCCACTGCTTGGAGGCCGACAGCTTAAATTCCTCACCACATTAGCAAACCCTTGTGCAAGGATTTTGGTTCCTTTCTGCTTCAGCTGCAGACCAGCCAACTTGCAGAGGATATACCATCCCCACAAATTGTCCTTCAGATCCATGTGTCTAAATCCCTCCCCAAACACAAACACTTGAGCCAAGCATTCATCTGTTTTCTTCCCCTTTTTCTTGCCTTCTCAGCATGTGGCACCAGGAATAATCCAGAGATTGCAACTTTAGAGGTTCTGCTATTTAATCCACTGCCTAGCTCTCGGAACACTTGATGCAAGACCTAATCACTCATCTTACCAAAGTGTACATCGAGCTGCGTCTTACAGTCCTCCTCCTTCAGGATATTTTTAATGACATTGTTGATCTGGTTAACACGCCATAATGGAGTCACATCAATGACTGTGAAAAATCTGGTCTACCCAGATCGTCGCAATGGGCAAAAAAGCACACCAATGTCTCTACTTCCCAGGAGGCTAAGGCAATTCAAATATAAAGGGCAACTTTCATTGATGTACCAGAGAAAGCATCCTATCTGGACGCATATCATAGCATGGTTTGGCAACTGTTCTTCCTAAGAAAACAACAGACTCCAGAGTCATGAACACAGCACAGTGCATCATGCAAATCAGCCTTCCACTCATTCATTCCACCTATACTTCCTGCTGCCTCGGGAAAGCAACTGAAATAATCAAAGGTCTTTCTCACCCGCCAATTACACTCTCTTCTACCCTTTTCTGAAGGGAAGGTGTCAAAAACTTTGTATTCATGTGTGAACAGATCCCAGAAAAGCTTCTTCACCACTGTTATTGGACATCTGAATAGAACACTTAAAATTTTAAATCTAATTTTGATCTTGCTCTCTGTGCATCTTCTCTGTTGCTGTCATTATGTTCCATTTCACTAATGCACCTTGTATGGTATGATCTGTCTATACTGCATGCATCACAGAACTTTTCACTGTACCTAGGCATATGTAACAATGAATACTCTAATCAAATTGACTGTGTGCAAGAGAGAGGTGAACATATGATTGTGTTCAAGAGTGCAAAGACAGTGCACGAAAGTGTGAGTGTGCGCAGGACAGAATGTGTGCGCCAGTGACTGTGCTCAAGAGCGTGTAAACGAGAGTCAGCACAAAAGCGAGTGTAACAGCATGCATGAGGCAGTGAGAGTGTCTGTGAGAGCGAGTGAGCTTGAGAGCAAGTGAATTTGTAACCCCAAGTGTGTGAGGGAGAGTTTTGTGTGTGTGTGTCTGTGTGTAGTTGAGTGTATGAACATTGGCAAAAGATCCTGCGAACAGGGCATGCAAGTGTGCCACGGAATGTGTGCAAGACCATGCATGATTGTATGACAGTATGGAGTATGAATGAGTGAGAACGTGACTCTGTGTGTGTGTGTCTGTCCGTGTGTGTCTGCCCGCGTGTGTCTGTCCGTGGTCAGTGTGTGTGGATAGTATGTTTGTGCATGAGGGATAGGATATGCATGTGCAACATAGTGTGACTGTGAACTTCTGTTTGTGCCTGAGTGAAGTGTTGGGGGAGAATAGGGAGAGGAGAGATCGAGAGAGCGTATGTGAGAGAGATGAGATGAGGAGAGGAATAAGAAATGATGAGTGGTCAATACCTGGAGGTAAAAAAGAACAGTGTGAGAGTGTTAATAGAAGCCGCTGGATAGAATATGGAGGCTAAAATAGTATCAGAGATAATGGGAACTGCAGATGCTGGAGAATTCCAAGATAATAAAATGTGAGGCTGGATGAACACAGCAGGCCAAGCAGCATCTCAGGAGCACAAAAGCTGACGTTTCGGGCCTAGACCCTTCATGAAGGGTCTAGGCCCGAAACGTCAGCTTTTGTGCTCCTGAGATGCTGCTTGGCCTGCTGTGTTCATCCAGCCTCACATTTTATTATCTTATAATATGGAGGCTATTGTTTTACTGATGGTACTGAATGAAAAGCAAGTGACACCTCTACTTGTTAGGGGACAGGAGATGTGCATTCGAGAAGGAGATACAGTCAAGCCTTGTTAGAGACAGCAGACACATTGAAAATGCACAGAAACTGAAATTAAAGCTTTCTTGTCAATGTGTCAAGAGGTGAGACAAATATGACGGGCTAATATTGTACCTTTGTGCTCAGTAAAATCATAGAATCATGAATCAGAGAATCCTTACAGTGTGGAAACAGGTCCGTCAGTCCAACACAACCACACTGCCCCTCAAAGCATCCCACCGAGACCCATCCACCCATAACTCACCTAACCTACACATCACTGAACACCTTGGGAAATTTAGCATGGCCAATCCACCGACCTTGCACGTCTTTTGACTGTGGGAGGAAACTGGAGCACCCAGAGAAAACCCATGCGGACACATGAAGAATGTGCAAACTCCACACAGATAGTCAAAGGGTGGAAATGAACCCAAGTTGCTGGTGCCGTGAGGCGGCAGCGTCAAACAGAGCCCCTGTGCTCTTTATTATGCCAATTAAGCTGCAAGCATTATTTTTAAAGGAAGGAAACGTACCATCGTCACAGGATGCCAGTGCTTTCAATTTTCTATCAGCTTTGAGAACTTTATCCATGTCTGTCTTGACAAGGGCAAGGTGATGGCAATGGTGTGAACAGCAATTTGATTCACTCTAAATGAACTATAACACTAATTTCCAAAACTTTGAAAACTCAATGTCCTGTTTTTCGAAGATGTCTGCATGTTCCATGGAAAATCATGTATTTTCCACTGCCTACCAGGCTAATCATTTCTTCACTATGATCTCCGTCTCTCTCTCTCTCTCTCTCTCTCTCTCTCTCTGTGTCTTGCCCTCTTTGATTTCTGGAATTCCCGCCCTCCCTACCCTCAGCTACCTGTGCTCATATGCTCGAGGCTTCTCCAATTTTCTGATGTTCATGCTAAAGCTTTAAGATCCCCGCACTGAACGTCAGCAAATTTTTCCAGAAGCCTCAAATGACTGCTGCCCAGTGGCTCTTACAACCATTTTCATCACTATGAAGTGCTTTGAGAGGTTGGTCATGGGTCACATCAACTCCACCCTCCCACATTACCTTGATCCACTGCAATTCACCTACTGATGCAGCAGATCCATCGTCGATGTCCTCTCTTTGGCTTTACACACATCTCTGGAACGTCCAGATGACAAGGGCATCTACATCAAGCTCCTACTTATTGACCACATCTCCACCTTCAATACCCTAATGCCAAACAAACACATCTCCAAGATTTTGAGTAGGATTAATTTCTTATATTTTTATGCCAATTATATGACTGAATTAATTAAGTCGATTTAATTTTCAAACAAGTCTAGGTTTCTTTGTATTTCACCAGAGTCCAAATGTAAATTTATTCACATGCAAATTACATGAATGGCTTCAACATACAAATAAGTTCAGAGCTGATACACATTGTCATATAGGTTATGACACTCAGAAAACTTGATGTAGCAAAGACACCTAACATGTGCTGTCTCTATGATAACAAGGTGTCGAGCTGAATGAGCACAGCAGGCTGAGCAGCATCAGAGGAGTAGGAAAGCTGACGTTTTTGGTCCAGATCTTTTGTCAGGAATTGGACACAAAAGAATCTGAGATAACAGGTGTAGAGCTGGATGATGAGAGATAATGGGAACTGCAGATGCTGGAGAATTCCAAGATAATAAAATGAGAGGCTGGATGAACACAGCAGGCCAAGCAGCATCTCAGGAGCCTGAGATGCTGCTTGGCCTGCTGTGTTAATCCAGCCTCACATTTTATTATCTTAGAGCTGGATGATGCTGCTTGGCTTGTTGTGTTCATAAGACCATAAGACAGAGGAGTGGAAGTAAGGCTATTTGGCCCATCAAGTCCACTCTGGCATCTGAATCATGGCTGATGGGCATTTCAACTCCACTTCCCTGTACTCTCCCCATAGCCCTTGATTCATCCAGCTCTACACTTTGTTATCTCAGACTCCCCAGCATCGGCAGTTCCCACTACCTGTGTGGTCCTCCTCTACGTCAGGGAAACCAAGCGGAGGCTTGGTTCACACTAAACAACTGCACGTCCCAGTCGCCAACCATTTTAACTACCCCTCCCAATCCTCAGATGGACTGTCCATCCTGGGCCTCCTGCAGTGCCACAACGATGGCACCCAAAGGTTGCAGGAACAGTACCACTTATTTTGCTTGGGAACCCTGCAGCCTAATGGTATCAGTGTGGATTTCACAAGCTTCAAAATTTCCCCTCCCCACCTACATCCCAAAACCAGCCCAGCTCATCCTCACCTCCCTAACCTGTACTTCCTCCCACCTATCCACTCTCCCACCTCAAGCCCTACCCCCATCTCCTACCTACCAGCCTCATCCCACCCCCTTAGCCTGTTTGTCCTCCCTGGACTGACCGATCCCCTCCCTAACTCCCCACGTACACTCATCTTGACTGGCTCCATCCACCGCCTCTTTAACCTGTCTGTCTCCTCTCCACCTATCTTCTCCTTAATCCAGAGATAATGGGAACTGCAGATGCTGGAGAATCCAAGATAACAAAGTGTGAAGCTGGATGAACACAGCAAGCCAAGCAGCATCTCAGGAGCACAAAAGCTGACGTTTCGGGCCTAGACCGTTCATCAGAGAGGGTGTTGGGGAGAGGGCTCCGAAATAAATAGGGAGAGAGACGGGGAAGCGGACCGAAGATGGAGACAAAAGAAGATAGGTGGAGAGGAGAGTATCGGTGGGAAGGTCGGGAGAGGATAGGTCAGTCCAGGGAGGACGGACAGGTCAAGCAAACGGGATGAGGTTAGTCAGGAGGAAATGGAAGTGCGGCTTGAGGTGGGAGGAGGAGATAGGTGAGAGGAAGAACAGGTTGGGGAGGCGGGACAAGCTGGGCTGGTTTTGGGATGCAGTGGGGGGAGGGGATGAGTTGGGCTCGTTTTGGGATGCAGTCGGGGAGGGGAGATTTTGAAGCTTGGGAACTTCACATCGATACGATTGGGCTGCAGGGTTCCCAAGCGGAATATGAGTTGCTGTTCCTGCACTCTTTGGGTGGCACCATTGTGGCACTGCAGGAGGCCCACGATGGACAGGTCGTCTGAGGAATGGGAGGGGGAGTTAAAATGGTTCGCGACTGGGAGGTGCTGTTCTTTATTGCAAACCGAGCGGAGGTGTTCTGCAACGCAAACATGAGATTTTTTCCTTCCAGCTTGCACTCACTGGAGCACTGCAGCAAGCCTGAGACAGAGATTTTGGTCAGGGATCATGATGGAGTGCTCAAGTGACAGGCAATTGGAAACCTGGGGCCATTTTTATGGACAGAATATAGGTGTTCTGCCAAGTGGTTGGTCAGTCTGTGTTTCGTCTCCCCGATGCAGAGGGAGACCATATTGTGAGCAGTGAATACAGTAGACTAGATTGAGTGAAGTGTGGGTAAATCGCTGCTTCTCCTGGAAGCCTTGGATAGTGAAGCGGGAGGAAGTAAATGGACAGATATTATGCCTTCTGTGGTGGCATGGAAAGTGCTGTCGGGTAATGGGGAGGTGTTGCGAATGGATAAAGAGTGGACTGAGGTGTCCTGACGGAATGGTCTCTGCGGAAGGCTGACAAGAGAGGGGAGGGGAATATTTGCCTGGGGGTGGAATCTTGTTGGAAATCGTGGCTGATGTTCTTCTAGATGTGGATATTGATGGGTTGGGCTTTGAGGACCAGTGCACATCATCAGGGGTGAGGCCAAAGTGTAGGAGATGGGTTGGACACAGCTGAGAGCTCTGTCAACCACAAACGCAAGGAATACTCAGTTGAGGAAGAATGCAGACATTTCAGAATCCCTCCAACAGAAGACGAAATCATGAGAACAAGTGGATCTGTCGGGACAGTCCTGTTTGAAGATTATGGGAACTAAGACTACGTTGTTTGTCATAAAGGCTATGGTTGAGTGATCATATTCAAACTGAAGAGACCAAGAATGTGAGATTGGAGAATGGGTGGAGAACCATGCCTCGAGAATCCCTCTGCGGGTCTATGCTTGGCTTGGGCTACTATGGTTACCTTGTCCCAGTTTCGTATGAGAGGCGTGATCCTCCACCCATAATGCAGCCAACAAACAGATACAATTGGACCCCCACATACAAAACCATACAGATCAAAACCCGAAATGACAGTACTCATGGTAACAGACCGGACAGTATAAATTCCAGACAGAGTAGAGTAACATTGTTTCGCTGGAGGCTTTACTGATGATGTCACACATCATGGTGACGAAACGTCTCAATGAAAACAAGCCAGCTCAGCGAGCAAGTCAACAACCTCAATCAGAGAGCTGGCTGTTTTGAACTACCTTGTTCAAGTGTATCATTTTGGATCTTGAATGTTAAATCTCGCTCCAACACAGGGACGGAGGATTGCTGTTAACAGCTGCATTATAACTAATTCATATTGAATCATTGTTTTGACCAGTCCAGAGATGTGCAGGTTAGGTGGATTGGGAATGCTGAATTACCCACAGTGCCCACATACGTGTAGGTTAGGTATATTAGCCATGGGAAATGCAGGCTGACAGGGATAGAGTAGGGAATGGGGATGGGTCTGGGTGGGATGCTCTTTGCAAGGTTGCTGCGGACTTGTTGAACTGAATGGCCTGTTTCCACACCGGGGATTCTATAAAACTAGGTTTTACTAAATTAGTGAGAGAGTGAGTTTATCAATTGCTAAATGCAAGAAGTCAGAAGGCACCACAAATACACACAAGTTAGAAACAAGAAATTAGCTCAAAAAACATAACCGTTAAGAGGGATACGGATAGTTCAGCCTTTGGATTGTTTGTGAAGAATAGAAAGTGGGATGTTGTGGCCACTAAGTTGGGCGATCCCCGGAATGCTTATATGAATTCAGCAGTTAATTTTGAGATTCTTGTTGAAATTCTTTTGACCTTGTTTCCTTTTTGACATCGCCCTGGTTTGCAGAGCTCAGAGCAAGAGATTGTCTTTTCTTCTAACCTGCAGCATAGGCCTATGAAATGGCTGTCCTAGAACTGTGACCTCCACAACTCCGTAGACCACACGAGCAGAGTCGCCCAGGAATACACACGATCTGACATTCAAGAACTATTGAGATAACAATACTCAGTGTGGGATTGGAAAAGACAGCATGTACAAACAGAAAACAGCTGTAAATACTGTCAAGAGGTGAAATAAAGTTAGAGAGCTAAATTAGTGGCTCTTTGCTTACATGCTCATTGTATTCAGAACAAAATCAACAAATTAATAGCACACATACAGGGTGGCGGGCATGATTTGAGAGCTATTACAAAGACATGGTTATAAGGAGATCAACACTGGAGGTAAATGTGCAGGGCGACGTGACATTCCAAAAAGACAGGCAGGAGGAAAACTGACTGTCAGCGATGAAATTACTGTGAGAACAAGAAACGATCTTCGATTGGAAGACGTAGAATCCAATTGTATTTATTTGTTAACGGGAGGAGGACATCACTAGCTACGCAGTGTTTGTTGTCCATCCCTAATTGCCCAGGGGTCAGTTCAGAGTCAATCATATGGCTGTGGGTCTGCAATCACATGTAGGCCAGACCATGTAAGGATGGCAGTTTCCTTTTCTAAAGGACATCAGTGAACCAGGTGGGTTTTTCTGACATTTGGCAATGGATTCATGGTCATCATGAGATTCTACATTGATGATTTTCTTTTATATTCAATTCAAATTCCACCACCTGCTGTGCTGGGATTTGAACACAGGTCCCCAGAATGTGATCTAAGTCTCTGAATTAACAGTCCAGTAATAATACCACTTGGCCATTTCCTCCCCAATCTTGGAACAAGAAAACCTGTAGCTGACTCCCACATGGGGAAAAACACTGAACCAGGAGCTTCTTCAAACGAGGTGATCGCCTCTTCTTACATTTTAAGATAGCTATGAATTATCAGGACCTTGTGGGAAGCTACTAAATTGGGGGAAGGAGTATCAAGTAGGAGCAGAGCAGTATTAATTGGGAGGAGCTTTTATTGTACATGTCGACATTTGATACGTGGGAGTTATTTAAAGACCTAGTGATCAGCGTTCAGATCTGGCCTATTCCAGGGAAGGAGGAATGACAAGGATGGCAATCTAAGGACATATGGACAGAAGAAATAAAGCAGGAGTAGGTCATCTGTCTCTTCCAGCTCGCTCCGCCATTCAATAAGGTCATCACTGATCTTTTTGCGGAGTCAGCTCCACTTACCCTCCCATTCACCAAAATCCTCAATTCCTTTCCTGTTCAAAGATCTATCTGTCTTGGCCTTTAAAACATTCAACCAGGGAACCTCAACTGTTTCACTGGGCAGAGAATTCCACAGATTCACAACCCTTTGGATGAAGAAGCTCATCCTCAACTCAGTCTTCAATCTGTTCACCCTTATTTTGAGGCTGTGCCCCGGAGTTGTACTTTCACCCATCAGTGGAACCAACTTCAGTGCTCCTTTCCTGTGTATTTCTTTCGTAATTTTAAAAGTTGCTATTAGAACATCCCTCATTCTTCGAAGTTTCAGTGAGTGCAATCGTAGTCTCCTCAAACTCTCCCCATACAGCAACATTTTCAATTCTAGAATCAATCTTGTGAAGCTCCTTTGCACCCCCTCCAGTGCCAGTACATCCTTTCTCCAGTGAGGAGACTAAAACGGTACAAACTACTCCACATCAAGCCTCACCAGCACCCTATACAACTGGAGCATCCCCTCCCGATTTTTAAACTGCATCACTCGAGCAATAAAGGACACTATTCCATTTGTTGCCTCAATTACCAGCTGCGTCTGCAAACGTTTTGTGCTTCATACACAAGGCTGCCCAGCTCCCTCTGCATAGCAGCATGCTACAATTTTTCACCATTTAAGTAATACTCCATTTTGCCCGAATTGCCACCAAAATGGATAGCCTCACATTTTCCATCATTGCACTCCATCTGCTAGACCCTTGTCCATTCACTTACACTTTCTGTGTCCTTCTGCAGACGTTCATTATCCTCTTCACACTTAACACTAAAATGTGTGGTAGAGTAATCTGTGAACTGTAATAGAACATATAACAACACAGCGCAGAACAGGCCCTTCGGCCCTCCACGTTGCGCCGAGCTGTGAACTAATCTAAGCCCATTCCCCTGCACTACCCCATCGTCAACCATATGCTTATCCAAGGGCTGTTTAAATGCCCCTCATGTGGCTGAGTTAACAACATTGGCAGGCAGAGCATTCCACGCCCTTAACACTCTCTTAGTAAATAACCTGCCTCTGACATCTGTCTTAAAACCATCACCCCTCAATGTGTAGCTGCACCCCCTTGTACAAGCTGAAGTCATCATCCTCGGAAGAAGACTCTCACTGTCCACCCTATCTAAACCACTGATCATCTTATATTATCTCTATTAAATTCCCTCTTAGCCTCCTTCTCTCCAATGAGAACAGACCCAAGATCCTCAGCCTTTCTTCACAAGACCTTCGCTCCAGACCAGGCAACATCCTGGTAAACCTCCTCTGCACCTGTTCCAACGATTCCGAGGCCGCACTAGTGTTTGTAAGTTGCAGCATGACATCACGTCTCCGGAACTCAATCCTTCTACCATTGCAACCTAACACACCATCAGACTCCTGAACAGCACCATCTACCTGGGTAGCAATTTTCAGGAATCTATGCACATGGACACCAAGATCCCTCTGCTCACCTACACTGTCAAGAATCTTTCCCTTGACTCGGTGTTCTGCCTTCCTATTAGTCCTCCCAAAGTGAATCACCTCACATTTATCCGTATTAATCTCCATTTGCCAACTTTAGGGACAATTCTGCAGTTTATCCAAGTCTCCCTACAACATGCAACATTCTTCCACAATGTCCACCACTCCACCAACTTTAGTGTCATATGCAAACTTACTAACCCATCCACCAATGCCTGCGTCCAAGTCATTTACACAAATGACAAACAGCAGTGGTCTCACAACAAATCCTTGAGACACACTAGTAATCAGACTCCAGGCTGAATATTCTCCATCAACCAGCACTCGTTGCCTTCTTACCGAAAGCCAGTTTCTAATCCAAATGGCTAAATCTCCCTCAATCCTGTGCCTCTGTATTTTCTCCAATAGCCTACCACGGGGAAACTTATCAAAGGCTTTACTGAAGTCCATGTACACCACGCCAACTGCCTGACCCTCATCCACATGTTTGGTCACCTTCTCAAAAAATTCAATGAAGTTTCTGAGACACGACCTGCCCTTGACGTATCCATGTTGACTATCTCCAATCACATTGTTACTTGCTAGATGATTATAAATCCTATCTCTTATAATCCTTTCCAAAATTTTTCCTCCAACACACCCAAGGCTCACAGGTCTATAATTGCCTGGGTCATTCCTACTACCCCTCTTGAACAAGGGCACAACATTTGCAATCCTCCACTCCTCTGGTACGAAACCTGTAGACAATGAGGACTCCAAGATCAAGGCCAAAGGCTCCACCACCTCCTCCCTCGCTTCCCAGGCAATCCTCGGAAAAATCCCATCAGGCCCAGGGGTTTTATCTACCTTCACACCTTGTCGAATTGATAACACTTCCTCCTTACTAACCTTAACCCTTTCAATTCTAGTGCCTCTAACTCAGTCACCTCCTCTACAATATTCTCCTGTCCCTCAGTGAAAACAGATGAGAAATATTCATTTAGCACCTCTCCAATCTCCACAGCGTCCACACACAACTTCCCACTTCTGTCTTGGACTGGCCCTATGCCTACCCCAGACATCCTCTTATTCCTCACATACCTATCGAAAGCTTTCGGGTTCTCCTTTATTTACCTGCCAATGTCTGCTCATGCACCCTCCTTGCTCTTCTTAACTCTCTCTTTAAATCCTTCCCAGCTAATCTGTAGCTCTCCATCACCTCATCTGAACCATCTGGTCTCATCATCACATCAGCCTCCCTCTTCTGCTTAACTAGAGATACAAGTTTTTTTTAGTTAACCACAGTTCCCTTAGCTTATCGCTTCCTCCCTGCCTGACAGGGACGTGCCTATCAACAACACGCAATATCTGTTCCTGAAACCAGCTCCACAATTCAATTGTCCCCATCCCCTGCATTTTGCTAACCCATTCTATGCCTCCTAAGTCTTGACTCATCACCTTATAAGGGAGGAATGGAGAAGCCAATAGTGAAGAGGACGATCAGAGGTTACAGCAGAACATAGATAGACTGGAGAGTTGGGAAGATAAATGGCAGATGGAGTTCAATCCAGGCAAACGCGAGGTGATGCATTTTGGAAGATCACATTCAAGGACAAACTATACAGTAAATGGGGAAAATTGATGAACAGAGAGATCTGGGCGTTCAGGTCCATTGTTCCCTGAAGGTGACAATACAGGTCAATAGGGTGGTCAAGGCGGCATATGGCATTGGACGGGGTATTGAGTACAAGAGTTGGCAGGTCATGTTGCAGTTGTAGCGGACTTTGGTTCGGCCACATTTACAGTACTGTGTCCATTACCAAAAGGACGTGAACGCTTTGGACAGGGTACAGAGGAGGTTCACCAGGATGTTGCCTGGTAAGGAGGGTGCTAGCTACAAAGAGAGGTTGAGTAGATTAGGATTATTTTCATGAAAAAGATGGAGATTGGGGGGGACCTGATTGAGGTCGACAAAATCATGAGGGTATAGACAGGGTGAACAGCAAAAAGCTTTTGCCACCCAGAGCGGAGGACTCAATTACTAGGGGTCATGAGTTTAAAGTGAGAGGAGGAAAATTTAGGGGAGATATGCATGGAAAGTTCTTTACAGAGAGGTTGGTGGGCACCTGGAAGGCATTGCCAGTGGAGGTGGGCGACGCAGACACATGAGCATCTTTTAAGATATATTTGGACAGGTACACGGACGGGCAGGGAGCAAATGGACACAGACCGTGAGCAAACAGATGAGAGGTTAGACAGAGGATCTTGATCGGCGCAGGCTTGGAGGGCAAAAGGGCCTGTTCGTGTGCTGTAATTTGCTTTGTTGTTTTGACTGACTGGAGGGAAGGAGGAATGGATCGCTGGAGGGAGGGAGGGAGGAATGGATGGATGAATGGACGGGGCAAGGAGCAGGAGGACGGGGTGGGGGGGGTGGGGGAAGGAGAAGGAGGACGGGGGTGGGGAAGGAGGAGGAGGAGGGCCGGGGTCGGGGGGGAAGGAGAAGGAGGAGGACCGGGGAGGGGGGAGGAGGAGGAGGAGGAGGACCGGGGGGGGGGGCGGGCGGGAAGGAGAAGGACGACGGTGGGGGGGGGGGGGGGGAGGGAGGAGGACGACGGTGGGGGGGGGGGGAAAAGGAGGACGACGACGGTGGGGGGGGGGGGGAAGGAGGAGGACGACGGTGGGGGGGGGGGAAGGAGGAGGACGACGGTGGGGGGGGGGAGAAGGAGGAGGACGACGGTGGGGGGGGGGGAAGGAGGAGGACGACGGTGGGGGGGGGGGGAGGAGGAGGACGACGGTGGGGGGGGGAAGGAGGACGACGACGGTGGGGGGGGGGGAAGGAGGACGACGACGGTGGGGGGGGGGGAAGGAGGAGGACAACGGTGGGGGGGGGGAAGGAGGAGGACGACGGTGGGGGGGGGGGAAGGAGGAGGACGACGGTGGGGGGGGGGGGAAGGAGGAGGACGACGGTGGGGGGGGGGGGAAGGAGGAGGACGACGGTGGGGGGGGGGGGAAGGAGGAGGACGACGGTGGGGGGGGGGGGAAGGAGGAGGACGACGGTGGGGGGGGGGGGAAGGAGGAGGACGACGGTGGGGGGGGGGGGAAGGAGGAGGACGACGGTGGGGGGGGGGGGAAGGAGGAGGACGACGGTGGGGGGGGGGGGAAGGAGGAGGACGACGGTGGGGGGGGGGGGGAGAAGGAGGAGGACGACGGTGGGGGGGGGGGGAGAAGGAGGAGGACGACGGTGGGGGGGGGGGAGAAGGAGGAGGACGACGGTGGGGGGGGGGGGAAGGAGGAGGACGACGGTGGGGTGGGGGAGAAGGAGGAGGACGACGGTGGCGGGGGGGGGGAAGGAGGAGGACGACGGTGGCTGGGGGGGGGAAGGAGGAGGACGACGGGGGAAGAAGGAGAAGTAGGACGGTGGGGAAGGGGAAGGAGAAGGACGACGGTCGGGAAGGGGAAGGAGAAGGAGGACGGTGGGGAAGGGGAAGGAGAAGGAGGACGGTGGGGAAGGGGAAGGAGAAGGAGGACGGTGGGGAAGGGGAAGGAGAAGGAGGACGGTGGGGAAGGGGAAGGAGAAGGAGGACGGTGGGGAAGGGGAAGGAGAAGGAGGACGGTGGGGAAGGAGGAGGAGGAGCGGGGAGTGGGGGGGGGAGGAGTTGAACACAGCAGACATCCTGACATCAGCTTCCCTGGCCTCTGATGCTGCATGTCCTGCTGTGTTCATGCTCACGAACACCTCGTTACCTCCCATTCTCTTTTGTTTGTGTTTTCTTGCTCTTCCTCCCTCCCTCTGATTCTCACCCCCTCTCTCACCTCTGCTGGCCCTAATTTCACTCCCTTGTCATGCTCCTTTATTTCCATCTTTCTGTCCCTTTTCTCTCTCCCACCACAAATTCACTCTCTCTCACTCTGGCTTTATGAACAGGGGGAGAGAGTACAAGAGGAAAGGAAACCAAAGCACACAGCGCCTTCGGCTGAGAGGGAAATTAAGAACTGCCAGAGATTTTCCAAACCGTGACACAGGAGTTGCCTCTCTCCCTCTCTCTCGACAGTCTCTGTCACTGCCTCACCCAACCCCACACCCATTCGCGTCCCATGGTGACTCTCCACAAACCCACCTCCGGGTAGAAATGCAAACACAAGTTGCTGGAAATGCTCAGCATCTGTGAAGAAAAAGTACCGAGGTAGCATTTTGGGTGCGATGACCCTTTCTCTCCGAGCTCCGGCTAGAAATGCTCCAGCCTCTGGGACAGGGTCCCCTTGTAGTCGGAGAGCTGCGGGTCGATCTCGGCTGTTCGCTTGGTGCAGGGCATCAAGAGCTCCCCTCAGCCCCAGGAAGGGATATGTTCACCCCCTAACCTTATACTGACAGTGGTTGTGTTCTTCCCTCATCCCCGGGAGCCCCTCTTGCCTTCTCACCTGGTCGTCGGAGTGCTATTCGGCTACGGAGGGCGGTGCGATAAAGAGCCCACTTCCCACAGCCGCGGGGGAAGGGGGCATCCCTTCACTCCTCAACCTCCTCCCATCTCATCTTGTGGCAGTGGCTGTTCGGCTGCAGAAAGCAGCGCTGCCCGTGACCCCAAACCTCCCGACAACACCCCTCTCCGAACCCAACCCCCACCACGACCCTTTTGCAGTAGCTGTAGGCCACTCAGTCACAGGGCTGTACGATAGTGACTCTCCCCATGTCCCCTCGCTTCCAGGACGGCTATCCTCCAACGCCTACCCAATCCCATCCCGCTCCTTCCCTTTACCTTGTAGTCGGAGAGCTGTAGGCAGTTCTGCTACGGAAACCCGCGCAGGGCTGTATAATAGACACCCTCCCAATGTCCCCAGCCTTCCCCTCACCCGGGGAGGGGTATTCTCACCCCCAAAACATACATTCCCAACCCCTCGCTTTGTGATAGGAGCGGCGCAGGGTGTGAAACAGGGATCGTGCTCACGTCCCCAGTCCTCCCTTCACCCCAAACCCCGCTGTGACCTTGCAGTCGGAGATTGTTGTCGGCTGCTCAGCCACGGAAGGCGTCGCGTACCGCGGCCAGGTACTCGGGGAGCGCAGGCTCGGTGCCAGGCAGCTGTTCAGGCAGGTAGCTGTGCCCAGGAGCCGGGCAAAGAGGCCTTCTCCCACCTCAGATCCCCGCTCCTGGCAAAGGCGGCGCAGGGCCGAGCCAATGAGCAGCGAGCGCTCCAGCAGCCCGGATGCCTGCTCCTAGCCCGGTGGTCATGCCGGAGGCCGCTGGAGAACAGGGGGTTGTCGGGGTCCAGGAGCGTGGTGTGATGATCCCCGCTGCCGAAACCCTGGGTCCTCAGCCCGTCCCGGGAAAAGGGATCCAGACAGCGGACTCATCGCCGAGGGAGAGGGGGAAAAAGGCGTGAGCAGGAACAGGAGAGGAAGGGGATTGACTGCAAGGGAGAAAGAGACAGAGTGTGTGTGAGAGAGAGAGAGGGGATTAGAAATGCAGTCTGATTGTGGATGGGTTGGGTTTAAACAGAGATTTTTAAACTTTGTTCGAACGAAACCCAGAACGCTGCCTGCTGAGCGAGTGGAGAGGCTCGGACAGAGAGGAAGAGAGACACAGGGAAAGATAGGGGGGTGGGGGAGAGGGGGCAGAGAGAGGTCACAGGGAGAGACGGAGAGACAGGGGAGAGAGAACGGCAGAAGCACACACAGAGGGAGGCAGAGACAAGAGGAGAGACAGAGGGGCGCACACACACACAGACCAAAGAGACAGAAGTGCACAGCGAAGTGGCAGAGACAAGACGACAGAGAGAGAGATACAGAGACATAGAGTGAGGCACACACAGAGAGATGGAGAGACAGAGATTGTGTGTGTGGGGCAGGGGGTGGGTTTGGAGAAAATGGGAGAGAGAGAGAGAGAGGCAGAGTCGTAGAGTTGTACAGCAGTGAAACAGACCCTTCAGTCCAACTCCTCCATGCCGACCGGGGGGCCGGGGCCCGTGGGCGGGACAGGGCCGCGGGGGGCCGGGGCCCGTGGGCGGGACAGGGCCGCGGGGGGCCGGGGCCCGTGGGCGGGACAGGGCCGCGGGGGGCCGGGGCCCGTGGGCGGGACAGGGCCGCGGGGGGCCGGGGCCCGTGGGCGGGACAGGGCCGCGGGGGGCCGGGGCCCGTGGGCGGGACAGGGCCGCGGGGGGCCGGGGCCCGTGGGCGGGACAGGGCCGCGGGGGGCCGGGGCCCGTGGGCGGGACAGGGCCGCGGGGGGCCGTCCCTCTGAGGGGGACAGGGCTGCGGGGGCGGGTCAGGACTGCGGGGGCAAATCGCCGTGAGCAGGCCAGTGCTGCGGGGGCAGGTCCCCGTGAGCAGGACTGTACTGCGGGGGCCGGTCCCCCTGAGCGGGATAGGGCTGCAGGGGGCCTGTCCCCGTGAGCAGGACAGGGCTGCAGGGGGCAAATCACAGTGAGCGGGACAGGGCTGCGGGGGCCGGTCGCCGCCAGCGGGAGAGGGCTGCGGAGGCAAATCGCCGTGAGTGGGAGAGGGCTGCGGGGGCCGGTCCCTGTGAGCGTCTCAGAAATGCAGGGGCAAGTTGATCCGGTGAATTCAAGTATGAAATTACACGAAAGACAGCAATGAATTTAAAGCATCAAGAGGAAAGAGATTTGGAATCCAGCATTCGTTCATGGGGATGGAGCAGCGCTTGGAATATTGCCTTCAGTTCTGGTCGCTTCATTACAGGGAGGATGTGGAAGCTTTAGAGAGGGTGCAGAGGAGATTTAGCAGGATGCTGCATGGAATGGACGGCAGGTCTTTTGAGGAAGGGTTGAGGGGGCGAGGACTTTTTTCATTGGAGCAAAGAAGAATGAGAGGTGACTTGATAGAGGTATACAAGATGATGAGAGGCATAGCTGGAGTGGATAGTCAGAGATTTTTTCCCAGAGCAGAAATGACTATCACGAGGGGGAGAAATTTTAAGGTGACTGGAGGAAGGAACAGGGGAGATGTCAGACCTAAGTTCTTTACACAGAGAGTGGCGGGTGTGTGGAATGCGCTGCTGGCAGTGGTAATGGAGTCAGATACATTTAAAGGCTTTTAAGCGACTCTTGGATAGGCACATGAAGGACAGTAAAATGAAGGGTATGCAGGGTAGTTTGATCTTAATGGGATAATAGGGCGGCACAACATCGTGGGCCGAAGGGCCTGTACTGTTCTTTGTTCTATGTTCAGCCAAAGGTTCTTTTCAGGAGAGAGTAATTGATTGTAGTTTTTAAAGACAGAACTGGAGGACAGAGAAAGATATCAAGGAAGGTTGCACGTTAGTGACAGTATCAACAAGTCCTCAGCAAATGTACTCTCTGAGGAACTACACTGTTTTGAAGGCGAGAGGACCAATGATATCAGTTAAGCCCCCCTTGTTTTTGTATTGTGTACTTCTGACATATGCGCAAATGGACAACCTCACTCTCCTGCAAAGCTGCAGAATGAATGATGCTGCAATATTTGTCAACTCCCAAATGGGCATTGATACATTAGTAAATCGCACATCAATAAACTTACGTCTCAAGGTTCTCGCCTTCTAGAACTGTTTGTACTGGTAAATAACCCAAGCGAGGATGTTTGGCAAAGTATTTCTTTGATCTGAACTTATTTTTCAGCACCTTGCTGAAATCACGCACATCTTCACCTGATGTTGTCTAAAAATGTAAAATAAATCAAATTCAGTTCAGAATTAATAATGAACCAATCTACTCAACTCACTCTATAATCCATGCTATCCCTGCTACATGTCTTTGAGGATGTAAAATTAAAGAGTCTGCAATTCTGAGGGATAAAGTCGCTATCTTTCTGTAAGATTATGATAAAGGTTAGATATATCTGAATGTGAGTTTCGAACATTAAGCTTGAGTTTCATAGAGTCGTACAGCATGAAAAAGATCCTTTGGTCCAACCAGTCTATGCTGGTCACAATCCCAAACTCAACTAGTTCCACCTGCCTGTGCTTGGCGGATATCTCTCCAAACATTTCGATCATCTTTCTATCTTCTAGCTACAACATCACCTGAACAGAATTCTCCATCTTGTGGTCAAATACAAAAACTATACAATTAAGTAATTTCAAATGATTCACATTAGTGGCCTTTCTGGTTGAATTGCTAATTATTTTAACAACAGTGCATTTTTTGTCCAATTATGCCATGTATAATTACTGATCCAAAATTCATCTCATTGGGTTTCATTTTTTTGGTTTTTGGTATTGAGTCAAAGATGAGATCAATACAGGGGGGGGAGACGGGGCGCGGGCACGAGGTGGGGGGAGACGGGCGCGGCACGAGGTGGGGGGAGACCGGGCGCGGCACGAGGTGGGGGGAGACGGGCGCGGCACGAGGTGGGGGGAGACGGGCGCGGCACGAGGTGGGGGGAGACGGGCGCGGCACGAGGTGGGGGGAGACGGGCGCGGCACGAGGGGGGGGCGGGCGCGGCACGAGGTGGGGGGAGACGGGCGCGGCACGAGGTGGGGGAGACAGGGCGCGGCACGAGGTGGGGGGAGACGGGCGCGGCACGAGGTGGGGGGAGACGGGCGCGGCACGAGGTGGGGGGAGACGGGCGCGGCACGAGGTGGGGGGAGACGGGCGCGGCACGAGGTGGGGGGAGACGGGCGCGGCACGAGGTGGGGGGAGACGGGCGCGGCACGAGGTGGGGGGAGACGGGCGCGGCACGAGGTGGGGGGAGACGGGCGCGGCACGAGGTGGGGGGAGACGGGCGCGCACGAGGTGGGGGGAGACGGGCGCGGCACGAGGTGGGGGGAGACCGGTGGGGCGCGGCACGAGGTGGGGGGAGACGGGCGCGGCACGAGGTGGGGGGAGACGGGCGCGGCACGAGGTGGGGGAGACGGGCGCGGCACGAGGTGGGGGGAGACGGGCGCGGCACGAGGTGGGGGGAGACGGGCGCGGCACGAGGTGGGGGGAGACGGGCGCGGCACGAGGTGGGGGGAGACGGGCGCGGCACGAGGTGGGGGGAGACGGGCGCGGCACGAGGTGGGGGGAGACGGGCGCGGCACGAGGTGGGGGGAGACGGGCGCGGCACGAGGTGGGGGGAGACGGGCGCGGCACGAGGTGGGGGGAGACGGGCGCGGCACGAGGTGGGGAGACGGGCGCGGCACGAGGTGGGGGAGACGGCGCGGCACGAGGTGGGGGAGACGGGCGCGGCACGAGGTGGGGGGGAGACGGGCGCGGCACGAGGTGGGGGGAGACGGGCGCGGCACGAGGTGGGGGAGACGGGCGCGGCACGAGGTGGGGGAGACGGGCGCGGCACGAGGTGGGGGGAGACGGGCGCGGCACGAGGTGGGGGGAGACGGGCGCGGCACGGAGGTGGGGGGAGACGGGCGCGGCACGAGGTGGGGGGAGACGGGCGCGGCACCGAGGTGGGGGGAGACGGGCGCGGCACGAGGTGGGGGGAGACGGGCGCGCACAGTGAGCGCGCGGCACGAGGTGGGGGGAGACGGGCGCGGCACGAGGTGGGGGAGACGGGCGCGGCACGAGGTGGGGGGAGACGGGCGCGGCACGAGGTGGGGGGAGACGGGCGCGGCACGAGGTGGGGGGAGACGGGCGCGGCACGAGGTGGGGGGAGACGGGCGCGGCACGAGGTGGGGGGAGACGGGCGCGGCACGAGGTGGGGGGAGACGGGCGCGGCACGAGGTGGGGGGAGACGGGCGCGGCACGAGGTGGGGGGGAGACGGGGCGCGGCACGAGGGTGGGGGGAGACGGGCGCGGCACGAGGTGGGGGGAGACGGGCGCGGCACGAGGTGGGGGGAGACGGGCGCGGCACGAGGTGGGGGGGAACGGGCGCGGCACGAGGTGGGGGAGACGGGCGCGGCACGAGGTGGGGGGAGACGGGCGCGGCACGAGGTGGGGGGAGACGGGCGCGGCACGAGGTGGGGGGAGACGGGCGCGGCACGAGGTGGGGGGAGACGGGCGCGGCACGAGGTGGGGGGAGACGGGCGCGGCACGAGGTGGGGGGAGACGGGCGCGGCACGAGGTGGGGGGAGACGGGCGCGGGCACGAGGTGGGGGGAGACGGGCGCGGCACGAGGTGGGGGGAGACGGGCGCGGCACGAGGTGGGGGGAGACGGGCGCGGCACGAGGTGGGGGGAGACGGGCGCGGCACGAGGTGGGGGGAGACGGGCGCGGCACGAGGTGGGGGGAGACGGGCGCGGCACGAGGTGGGGGGAGACGGGCGCGGCACGAGGTGGGGGGAGACGGGCGCGGCACGAGGTGGGGGGAGACGGCGCGGCACGAGGTGGGGGGAGACGGGCGCGGCACGAGGTGGGGGGAGACGGGCGCGGCACGAGGTGGGGGGGAGACGGGGCGCGGCACGAGGTGGGGGGAGACGGGCGCGGCACGAGGTGGGGGGAGACGGGCGCGGCACGAGGTGGGGGGAGACGGGCGCGGCACGAGGTGGGGGGAGACGGGCGCGGCACGAGGTGGGGGAGACGGGCGCGGCACGAGGTGGGGGGAGACGGGCGCGGCACGAGGTGGGGGGAGACGGGCGCGGCACGAGGTGGGGGGAGACGGGCGCGGCACGAGGTGGGGGGAGACGGGCGCGGCACGAGGTGGGGGGAGACGGGCGCGGCACGAGGTGGGGGGAGACGGGCGCGGCACGAGGTGGGGGGAGACGGGGCGCGGCACGAGGTGGGGGGAGACGGGCGCGGCACGAGGTGGGGGGAGACGGGCGCGGCACGAGGTGGGGGGAGACGGGCGCGGCACGAGGTGGGGGAGACGGGCCGCACGAGGTGGGGGGAGACGGGCGCGGCACGAGGTGGGGGGAGACGGGCGCGGCACGAGGTGGGGGGGAGAACGGGCGCGCACGAGGTGGGGGGAGACGGGCGCGGCACGAGGTGGGGGGAGACGGGCGCGGCACGAGGTGGGGGGGAGACGGGCGCGGCACGAGGTGGGGGGAGACGGGCGCGGCACGAGGTGGGGGGAGACGGGCGCGGCACGAGGTGGGGGGAGACGGGCGCGGCACGAGGTGGGGGGAGACGGGCGCGGCACGAGGTGGGGGGAGACGGGCGCGGCACGAGGTGGGGGAGACGGGCGCGGCACGAGGTGGGGGGAGACGGGGCGCGGCACGAGGTGGGGGGAGACGGGCGCGGCACGAGGTGGGGGGAGACGGGCGCGGCACGAGGTGGGGGGAGACGGGCGCGGCACGAGGTGGGGGGAGACGGGCGCGGCACGAGGTGGGGGGAGACGGGCGCGGCACGAGGTGGGGGGAGACGGGCGCGGCACGAGGTGGGGGGAGACGGGCGCGGCACGAGGTGGGGGGAGACGGGCGCGGCACGAGGTGGGGGGAGACGGGCGCGCGCGGCACGAGGTGGGGGGAGACGGGCGCGGCACGAGGTGGGGGGAGACGGGCGCGGCACGAGGTGGGGGGAGACGGGCGCGGCACGAGGTGGGGGGAGACGGGCGCGGCACGAGGTGGGGGGAGACGGGCGCGGCACGAGGTGGGGGGAGACGGGGCCGACGGGCGCGGCACGAGGTGGGGGGAGACGGGCGCGGCACGAGGTGGGGGGAGACGGGCGCGGCACGAGGTGGGGGGAGACGGGCGCGGCACGAGGTGGGGGGAGACGGGCGCGGCACGAGGTGGGGGGAGACGGGCGCGGCACGAGGTGGGGGGGAGACGGGCGCGGCACGAGGTGGGGGGAGACGGGCGCGGCACGAGGTGGGGGGAGACGGGCGCGGCACGAGGTGGGGGGAGACGGGCGCGGCACGAGGTGGGGGGAGACGGGCGCGGCACGAGGTGGGGGGAGACGGGCGCGGCACGAGGTGGGGGGGAGACGGGCGCGGCACGAGGTGGGGGGAGACGGGCGCGGCACGAGGTGGGGGGAGACGGGCGCGGCACGAGGTGGGGGGAGACGGGCGCGGCACGAGGTGGGGGGAGACGGGCGCGGCACGAGGTGGGGGGAGACGGGCGCGGCACGAGGTGGGGGGAGACGGGCGCGGCACGAGGTGGGGGGAGACGGGCGCGGCACGAGGTGGGGGAGACGGGCGCGGCACGAGGTGGGGGGAGACGGGCGCGGCACGAGGTGGGGGGAGACGGGCGCGGCACGAGGTGGGGGGAGACGGGCGCGGCACGAGGTGGGGGGAGACGGGCGCGGCACGAGGTGGGGGGAGACGGGCGCGGCACGAGGTGGGGGGAGACGGGCGCGGCACGAGGTGGGGGGAGACGGGCGCGGCACGAGGTGGGGGGAGACGGGCGCGGCACGAGGTGGGGGGAGACGGGCGCGGCACGAGGTGGGGGGAGACGGGCGCGGCACGAGGTGGGGGGAGACGGGCGCGGCACGAGGTGGGGGGAGACGGGCGCGGCACGAGGTGGGGGGAGACGGGCGCGGCACGAGGTGGGGGGAGACGGGCGCGGCACGAGGTGGGGGGAGACGGGCGCGGCACGAGGTGGGGGGGAGACGGGCGCGGCACGAGGTGGGGGGAGACGGGCGCGGCACGAGGTGGGGGAGACGGGCGCGGCACGAGGTGGGGGGAGACGGGCGCGGCACGAGGTGGGGGGAGACGGGCGCGGCACGAGGTGGGGGGAGACGGGCGCGGCACGAGGTGGGGGGAGACGGGCGCGGCACGAGGTGGGGGGAGACGGGCGCGGCACGAGGTGGGGGGAGACGGGCGCGGCACGAGGTGGGGGGAGACGGGCGCGGCACGAGGTGGGGGGAGACGGGCGCGGCACGAGGTGGGGGGAGACGGGCCCGCGGCACGAGGTGGGGGGAGACGGGCGCGGCACGAGGTGGGGGGAGACGGGCGCGGCACGAGGTGGGGGGAGACGGGCGCGGCACGAGGTGGGGGGAGACGGGCGCGGCACGAGGTGGGGGGAGACGGGCGCGGCACGAGGTGGGGGGAGACGGGCGCGGCACGAGGTGGGGGGGAGACGGGCGCGGCACGAGGTGGGGGGAGACGGGCGCGGCACGAGGTGGGGGGGAGACGGGCGCGGCACGAGGTGGGGGGAGACGGGCGCGGCACGAGGTGGGGGGAGACGGGGCGCGGCACGAGGTGGGGGGAGACGGGCGCGGCACGAGGTGGGGGGAGACGGGCGCGGCACGAGGTGGGGGGAGACGGGGCGCGGCACGAGGTGGGGGAGACGGCGCGGCACGAGGTGGGGGGAGACGGGCGCGGCACGAGGTGGGGGGGAGACGGGCGCGGCACGAGGTGGGGGGAGACGGGCGCGCACGAGGTGGGGGGAGACGGGCGCGGCACGAGGTGGGGGGAGACGGGCGCGGCACGAGGTGGGGGGAGACGGGCGCGGCACGAGGTGGGGGGAGACGGGCGCGGCACGAGGTGGGGGGAGACGGGCGCGGCACGAGGTGGGGGGAGACGGGCGCGGCACGAGGTGGGGGGGAGACGGTGCGCGGCACGAGGTGGGGGAGACGGGCGCGGCACGAGGTGGGGGGAGACGGCGCGGCACGAGGTGGGGGAGACGGGCGCGGCACGAGGTGGGGGAGACGGGCGCGGCACGAGGTGGGGGAGCGGGCGCGAGGTGGGGGAGACGGCGCGGCACGAGGTGGGGGGAGACGGGCGCGGCACGAGGTGGGGGGGAGACGGGCGCGGCACGAGGTGGGGGGAGACGGGCGCGGCACGAGGTGGGGGGAGACGGGCGCGGCACGAGGTGGGGGAGACGGGCGCGGCACGAGGTGGGGGAGACGGGCGCGGCACGAGGTGGGGGGAGACTGGGCGCGGCACGAGGTGGGGGGAGACGGGCGCGGCACGAGGTGGGGGGAGACGGGCGCGGCACGAGGTGGGGGGAGACGGGCGCGGCACGAGGTGGGGGGAGACGGGCGCGGCACGAGGTGGGGGGAGACGGGCGCGGCACGAGGTGGGGGGAGACGGGCGCGGCACGAGGTGGGGGGAGACGGGCGCGGCACGAGGTGGGGGGAGACGGGCGCGGCACGAGGTGGGGGGAGACGGGCGCGGCCACGAGGTGGGGGGAGACGGGCGCGGCACGAGGTGGGGGGAGACGGGCGCGGCACGAGGTGGGGGGAGACGGGCGCGGCACGAGGTGGGGGGAGACGGGCGCGGCACGAGGTGGGGGGAGACGGGCGCGGCACGAGGTGGGGGGAGACGGGCGCGGCACGAGGTGGGGGGGAGACGGGCGCGGCACGAGGTGGGGGGAGACGGGCGCGGCACGAGGTGGGGGGAGACGGGCGCGGCACGAGGTGGGGGGAGACGGGCGCGGCACGAGGTGGGGGGAGACGGGCGCGGCACGAGGTGGGGGGAGACGGGCGCGGCACGAGGGTGGGGGGAGACGGGCGCGGCACGAGGTGGGGGGAGACGGGCGCGGCACGAGGTGGGGGGAGACGGGCGCGGCACGAGGTGGGGGGAGACGGGCGCGGCACGAGGTGGGGGGAGACGGGCGCGGCACGAGGTGGGGGGAGACGGGCGCGGCACGAGGTGGGGGGAGACGGGCGCGGCACGAGGTGGGGGGAGACGGGCGCGCACGAGGTGGGGGGGAGACGGGCGCGGCACGAGGTGGGGGGAGACGGGCCGCGGCACGAGGTGGGGGGAGACGGGCGCGGCACGAGGTGGGGGAGACGGGCGCGGCACGAGGTGGGGGGAGACGGGCGCGGCACGAGGTGGGGGGGAGACGGGCGCGGCACGAGGTGGGGGGAGACGGGCGCGGCACGAGGTGGGGGGAGACGGGCGCGGCACGAGGTGGGGGAGACGGGCGCGCACGAGGTGGGGGGAGAACGGGCGCGCACGAGGTGGGGGGAGACGGGCGCGGCACGAGGTGGGGGGAGACGGGCGCGGCACGAGGTGGGGGGAGACGGGCGCGGCACGAGGTGGGGGGAGACGGGCGCGGCACGAGGTGGGGGAGACGGGCGCGGCACGAGGTGGGGGGAGACGGGCGCGGCACGAGGGTGGGGGAGACGGGCGCGGCACGAGGTGGGGGGAGACGGGCGCGGCACGAGGTGGGGGGAGACGGGGCGCGGCACGAGGTGGGGGGAGACGGGCGCGGCACGAGGTGGGGGGGGAGACGGGCGCGGCACGAGGTGGGGGGAGACGGGCGCGGCACGAGGTGGGGGGAGACGGGCGCGGCACGAGGTGGGGGGAGACGGGCGCGGCACGAGGTGGGGGGAGACGGGCGCGGCACGAGGTGGGGGGAGACGGGCGCGGCACGAGGTGGGGGGAGACGGGGCGCGGCACGAGGTGGGGGGAGACGGGCGCGGCACGAGGGTGGGGGGAGACGGGCGCGGCACGAGGTGGGGGGAGACGGGCGCGGCACGAGGTGGGGGGAGACGGGCGCGGCACGAGGTGGGGGGAGACGGGGCGCGGCACGAGGGTGGGGGGGAGACGGGCGCGGCACGAGGTGGGGGGAGACGGGCGCGGCACGAGGTGGGGGGAGACGGGCGCGGCGACGAGGTGGGGGGGAGACGGGCGCGCACGAGGTGGGGGGAGACGGGCGCGGCACGAGGTGGGGGGAGACGGGCGCGGCACGAGGTGGGGGGAGACGGGCGCGGCACGAGGTGGGGGGAGACGGGCGCGGCACGAGGTGGGGGGAGACGGCGCGGCACGAGGTGGGGGTCGAGACGGGCGCGGCACGAGGTGGGGGGAGACGGGCGCGGGCACGAGGTGGGGGGAGACGGGCGCGGCACGAGGTGGGGGGAGACGGGCGCGGCACGAGGGTGGGGGGGAGACGCGGCGACGGCCACGAGGTGGGGGGGTGGGGGGGAGACGGGCGCGGCACGAGGTGGGGGGGAGACGGGCGCGGCACGAGGTGGGGGGAGACGGGCGCGGCACGAGGTGGGGGGAGACGGGCGCGGCACGAGGTGGGGGGAGACGGGCGCGGCACGAGGTGGGGGGAGACGGGCGCGGCACGAGGTGGGGGGAGACGGGCGCGGCACGAGGTGGGGGGAGACGGGCGCGGCACGAGGTGGGGGGAGACGGGCGCGGCACGAGGTGGGGGGAGACGGGCGCGGCACGAGGTGGGGGAGACGGGCGCGGCACGAGGTGGGGGAGACGGGCGCGGCACGAGGTGGGGGGAGACGGGCGCGGCACGAGGTGGGGGGAGACGGGCGCGGCACGAGGTGGGGGGAGACGGGCGCGGCACGAGGTGGGGGGAGACGGGCGCGGCACGAGGTGGGGGGAGACGGGCGCGGCACGAGGTGGGGGGAGACGGGCGCGGCACGAGTGGGGGGAGACGGGCGCGGCACGAGGTGGGGGGAGACGGGCGCGGCACGAGGTGGGGGAGACGGGCGCGGCACGAGGTGGGGGGAGACGGGCGCGGCACGAGGTGGGGGGAGACGGGCGCGGCACGAGGTGGGGGGAGACGGGCGCGGCACGAGGTGGGGGGAGACGGGCGCGGCACGAGGTGGGGGGGAGACGGGCGCGGCACGAGGTGGGGGGAGACGGGCGCGGCACGAGGTGGGGGGAGACGGGCGCGGCACGAGGTGGGGGGAGACGGGCGCGGCACGAGGTGGGGGAGACGGGCGCGGCACGAGGTGGGGGGAGACGGGCGCGGCACGAGGTGGGGGGAGACGGGCGCGGCACGAGGTGGGGGGAGACGGGCGCGGCACGAGGTGGGGGGAGACGGGCGCGGCACGAGGTGGGGGGAGACGGGCGCGGCACGAGGTGGGGGGAGACGGGCGCGGCACGAGGTGGGGGGAGACGGGCGCGGCACGAGGTGGGGGGAGACGGGCGCGGCACGAGGTGGGGGGAGACGGGCGCGGCACGAGGTGGGGGGAGACGGGCGCGGCACGAGGTGGGGGGAGACGGGCGCGGCACGAGGTGGGGGAGACGGGCGCGGCACGAGGTGGGGGAGACTGGGCGCGGCACGAGGTGGGGGGAGACGGGCGCGGCACGAGGTGGGGGGAGACGGGCGCGGCACGAGGTGGGGGGAGACGGGCGCGGCACGAGGTGGGGGGAGACGGGCGCGGCACGAGGTGGGGGGAGACGGGCGCGGCACGAGGTGGGGGGAGACGGGCGCGGCACGAGGTGGGGGGAGACGGGCGCGGCACGAGGTGGGGGGAGACGGGCGCGGCACGAGGTGGGGGGGAGACGGGCGCGGCACGAGGTGGGGGGAGACGGGCGCGGCACGAGGTGGGGGGAGACGGGCGCGGCACGAGGTGGGGGGAGACGGGCGCGGCACGAGGTGGGGGGAGACGGGCGCGGCACGAGGTGGGGGAGACGGGCGCGGCACGAGGTGGGGGAGACGGGGCGGCACGAGGTGGGGGAGACGGGCGCGGCACGAGGTGGGGGGAGACGGGCGCGGCACGAGGTGGGGGGGAGACGGCGCGGCACGAGGTGGGGGGAGACGGGCGCGGCACGAGGTGGGGAGACGGGCGCGGCACGAGGTGGGGGGAGACGGGCGCGGCACGAGGTGGGGGGAGACGGGCGCGGCACGAGGTGGGGGGAGACGGGCGCGGCACGAGGTGGGGGAGACGGGCGCGGCACGAGGTGGGGGAGACGGGCGCGGCACGAGGTGGGGGGAGACGGGCGCGGCACGAGGTGGGGGGAGACGGGCGCGGCACGAGGTGGGGGGAGACGGGCGCGGCACGAGGTGGGGGGAGACGGGCGCGGCACGAGGTGGGGGGAGACGGGCGCGGCACGAGGTGGGGGGAGACGGGCGCGGCACGAGGTGGGGGGAGACGGGCGCGGCACGAGGTGGGGGGAGACCGGGCGCGGCACGAGGTGGGGGGAGACGGGCGCGGCACGAGGTGGGGGGAGACGGGCGCGGCACGAGGTGGGGGGAGACGGGCGCGGCACGAGGTGGGGGGAGACGGGCGCGGCACGAGGTGGGGGGAGACGGGCGCGGCACGAGGTGGGGGGAGACCGGGCGCGGCACGAGGTGGGGGGAGACGGGCGCGGCACGAGGTGGGGGGAGACGGGCGCGGCACGAGGTGGGGGGAGACGGGCGCGGCACGAGGTGGGGGGAGACGGGCGCGGCACGAGGTGGGGGGAGACGGGCGCGGCACGAGGTGGGGGGAGACGGGCGCGGCACGAGGTGGGGGGAGACGGGCGCGGCACGAGGTGGGGGGAGACGGGCGCGGCACGAGGTGGGGGGAGACGGGCGCGGCACGAGGTGGGGGGAGACGGGCGCGGCACGAGGTGGGGGGAGACGGGCGCGGCACGAGGTGGGGGGAGACGGGCGCGGCACGAGGTGGGGGGAGACGGGCGCGGCACGAGGTGGGGGGAGACGGGCGCGGCACGAGGTGGGGGGAGACGGGCGCGGCACGAGGTGGGGGGAGACGGGCGCGGCACGAGGTGGGGGGAGACGGGCGCGGCACGAGGTGGGGGGAGACGGGCGCGGCACGAGGTGGGGGGAGACGGGCGCGGCACGAGGTGGGGGAGACGGGCGCGGCACGAGGTGGGGGGAGACGGGCGCGGCACGAGGTGGGGGGAGACGGGCGCGGCACGAGGTGGGGGAGACGGGCGCGGCACGAGGTGGGGGAGACGGGCGCGGCACGAGGTGGGGGGAGACGGGCGCGGCACGAGGTGGGGGGAGACGGGCGCGGCACGAGGTGGGGGGAGACGGGCGCGGCACGAGGTGGGGGAGACGGGCGCGGCACGAGGTGGGGGGAGACGGGCGCGGCACGAGGTGGGGGGAGACGGGCGCGGCACGAGGTGGGGGGAGACGGGCGCGGCACGAGGTGGGGGGAGACGGGCGCGGCACGAGGTGGGGGGAGACGGGCGCGGCACGAGGTGGGGGGAGACGGGCGCGGCACGAGGTGGGGGGAGACGGGCGCGGCACGAGGTGGGGGGAGACGGGCGCGGCACGAGGTGGGGGGAGACGGGCGCGGCACGAGGTGGGGGGAGACGGGCGCGGCACGAGGTGGGGGAGACGGGCGCGGCACGAGGTGGGGGGAGACGGGCGCGGCACGAGGTGGGGGGAGACGGGCGCGGCACGAGGTGGGGGGAGACGGGCGCGGCACGAGGTGGGGGGGAGACGGGCGCGGCACGAGGTGGGGGGAGACGGGCGCGGCACGAGGTGGGGGGAGACGGGCGCGGCACGAGGTGGGGGGAGACGGGCGCGGCACGAGGTGGGGGGAGACGGGCGCGGCACGAGGTGGGGGGAGACGGGCGCGGCACGAGGTGGGGGGAGACGGGCGCGGCACGAGGTGGGGGGAGACGGGCGCGGCACGAGGTGGGGGAGACGGGCGCGGCACGAGGTGGGGGGAGACGGGCGCGGCACGAGGTGGGGGGAGACGGGCGCGGCACGAGGTGGGGGGAGACGGGCGCGGCACGAGGTGGGGGGAGACGGGCGCGGCACGAGGTGGGGGGAGACGGGCGCGGCACGAGGTGGGGGGAGACGGGCGCGGCACGAGGTGGGGGGAGACGGGCGCGGCACGAGGTGGGGGGAGACGGGCGCGGCACGAGGTGGGGGGAGACGGGCGCGGCACGAGGTGGGGGGAGACGGGCGCGGCACGAGGTGGGGGGAGACGGGCGCGGCACGAGGTGGGGGGAGACGGGCGCGGCACGAGGTGGGGGGGAGACGGGCGCGGCACGAGGTGGGGGGAGACGGGCGCGGCACGAGGTGGGGGGAGACGGGCGCGGCACGAGGTGGGGGGAGACGGGCGCGGCACGAGGTGGGGGAGACGGGCGCGGCACGAGGTGGGGGGAGACGGGCGCGGCACGAGGTGGGGGGAGACGGGCGCGGCACGAGGTGGGGGGAGACGGGCGCGGCACGAGGTGGGGGGAGACGGGCGCGGCACGAGGTGGGGGGAGACGGGCGCGGCACGAGGTGGGGGGAGACGGGCGCGGCACGAGGTGGGGGGAGACGGGCGCGGCACGAGGTGGGGGGAGACGGGCGCGGCACGAGGTGGGGGGAGACGGGCGCGGCACGAGGTGGGGGGAGACGGGCGCGGCACGAGGTGGGGGGAGACGGGCGCGGCACGAGGTGGGGGAGACGGCGCGGCACGAGGTGGGGGGAGACGGGCGCGGCACGAGGTGGGGGGAGACGGGCGCGGCACGAGGTGGGGGGAGACGGGCGCGGCACGAGGTGGGGGGAGACGGGCGCGGCACGAGGTGGGGGGAGAGACGGGGCGCGGCACGAGGTGGGGGGAGACGGGCGCGGCACGAGGTGGGGGGAGACGGGCGCGGCACGAGGTGGGGGGAGACGGGCGCGGCACGAGGTGGGGGGAGACGGGCGCGGCACGAGGTGGGGGGAGACGGGCGCGGCACGAGGTGGGGGGAGACGGGCGCGGCACGAGGTGGGGGGAGACGGCGCGGCACGAGGTGGGGGGAGACGGGCGCGGCACGAGGTGGGGGGAGACGGGCGCGGCACGAGGTGGGGGGAGACGGGCGCGGCACGAGGTGGGGGAGACGGGCGCGGCACGAGGTGGGGGGAGACGGGCGCGGCACGAGGTGGGGGGAGACGGGCGCGGCACGAGGTGGGGGGAGACGGGCGCGGCACGAGGTGGGGGGAGACGGGCGCGGCACGAGGTGGGGGAGACGGGCGCGGCACGAGGTGGGGGGGAGACGGGCGCGGCACGAGGTGGGGGAGACGGGCGCGGCACGAGGTGGGGGGAGACGGGCGCGGCACGAGGTGGGGGGAGACGGGCGCGGCACGAGGTGGGGGGAGACGGGCGCGGCACGAGGTGGGGGAGACGGGCGCGGCACGAGGTGGGGGGAGACGGGCGCGGCACGAGGTGGGGGGAGACGGGCGCGGCACGAGGTGGGGGGAGACGGGCGCGGCACGAGGTGGGGGGAGACGGGCGCGGCACGAGGTGGGGGGAGACGGGCGCGGCACGAGGTGGGGGGAGACGGGCGCGGCACGAGGTGGGGGGAGACGGGCGCGGCACGAGGTGGGGGGAGACGGGCGCGGCACGAGGTGGGGGGAGACGGGCGCGGCACGAGGTGGGGGGAGACGGGCGCGGCACGAGGTGGGGGGAGACGGGCGCGGCACGAGGTGGGGGGAGACGGGCGCGGCACGAGGTGGGGGGAGACGGGCGCGGCACGAGGTGGGGGAGACGGGCGCGGCACGAGGTGGGGGGAGACGGGCGCGGCACGAGGTGGGGGGAGACGGGCGCGGCACGAGGTGGGGGGAGACGGGCGCGGCACGAGGTGGGGGGAGACGGGCGCGGCACGAGGTGGGGGGAGACGGGCGCGGCACGAGGTGGGGGAGACGGGCGCGGCACGAGGTGGGGGGAGACGGGCGCGGCACGAGGTGGGGGGAGACGGCGCGGCACGAGGTGGGGGGAGACGGGCGCGGCACGAGGTGGGGGGAGACGGGCGCGGCACGAGGTGGGGGGAGACGGGCGCGGCACGAGGTGGGGGGGGAGACGGGCGCGGCACGAGGTGGGGGGAGACGGGCGCGGCACGAGGTGGGGGGAGACGGGCGCGGCACGAGGTGGGGGGAGACGGGCGCGGCACGAGGTGGGGGGAGACGGGCGCGGCACGAGGTGGGGGGAGACGGGCGCGGCACGAGGTGGGGGGAGACGGGCGCGGCACGAGGTGGGGGGGAGACGGGCGCGGCACGAGGTGGGGGGAGACGGGCGCGGCACGAGGTGGGGGAGACGGGCGCGGCACGAGGTGGGGGAGACGGGCGCCGAGGGGGGGAGACGGGCGCGGCACGAGGTGGGGGGAGACGGGCGCGGCACGAGGTGGGGGGAGACGGGCGCGGCACGAGGTGGGGGGAGACGGGCGCGGCACGAGGTGGGGGGAGACGGGCGCGGCACGAGGTGGGGGGAGACGGGCGCGGCACGAGGTGGGGGGAGACGGGCGCGGCACGAGGTGGGGGGAGACGGGCGCGGCACGAGGTGGGGGGAGACGGGCGCGGCACGAGGTGGGGGGAGACGGGCGCGGCACGAGGTGGGGGGAGACGGGCGCGGCACGAGGTGGGGGGAGACGGGCGCGGCACGAGGTGGGGGGAGACGGGCGCGGCACGAGGTGGGGGGAGACGGGCGCGGCACGAGGTGGGGGGAGACGGCGCGGCACGAGGTGGGGGGAGAAGGGCGCGGCACGAGGTGGGGGGAGAAGGGCGCGGCACGAGGTGGGGGGGAGAAGGGCGCGGCACGAGGTGGGGGAGAAGGCGCGGCACGAGGTGGGGGGAGAAGGGCGCGGCACGAGGTGGGGGGAGAAGGGCGCGGCACGAGGTGGGGGGAGAAGGGCGCGGCACGAGGTGGGGGGAGAAGGGCGCGGCACGAGGTGGGGGGAGAAGGGCGCGGCACGAGGTGGGGGGAGAAGGGCGCGGCACGAGGTGGGGGAGAAGGGCGCGGCACGAGGTGGGGGGAGAAGGGCGCGGCACGAGGTGGGGGGAGAAGGGCGCGGCACGAGGTGGGGGAGAAGGGCGGCACGAGGTGGGGGAGAAGGGCGCGGCACGAGGTGGGGGGAGAAGGGCGCGGCACGAGGTGGGGGGAGAAGGGCGCGGCACGAGGTGGGGGGAGAAGGGCGCGGCACGAGGTGGGGGGAGAAGGGCGCGGCACGAGGTGGGGGGAGAAGGGCGCGGCACGAGGTGGGGGGAGAAGGGCGCGGCACGAGGTGGGGGGAGAAGGGCGCGGCACGAGGTGGGGGGAGAAGGGCGCGGCACGAGGTGGGGGGAGAAGGGCGCGGCACGAGGGGGGAGCGGGACAAGGCGGGGGGGGAAGGGAGCAGGACAAGGGGGGGGGGGAAGGGAGGCAGACGGGAGCAGGACGGGGGGGGGGAGGGAGCAGACGGGAGCAGGACGGGGGGGGGGGGGGGACGGGAGCAGGACGGGGGGGGGGGGGGGACGGGAGCAGGACGGGGGGGGGGGGGGGACGGGAGCAGGACGGGGGGGGGGGGGGACGGGAGCAGGACGGGGGGGGGGGACGGGAGCAGGACGGGGGGGGGGACGGGAGCAGGACGGGGGGGGGGGGACGGGAGCAGGACGGGGGGGGGGGGGAAGGGAGCAGGACGGGGGGGGGGGGGGAAGGGAGCAGGACGGGGGGGGGGGGAAGGGAGCAGGACGGGGGGGGGGGAAGGGAGCAGGACGGGGGGGTGGGGGAAGGGAGCAGGACGGGGGGGTGGGGGAAGGGAGCAGGACGGGGGGGTGGGGGAAGGGAGCAGGACGGGGGGTGGGGGAAGGGAGCAGGACGGGGGGGTGGGGGAAGGGAGCAGGACGGGGGGGTGGGGGAAGGGAGCAGGACGGGGGGGGGGGGGGAAGGGAGCAGGACGGGGGGGGGGGGAAGGGAGCAGGACGGGGGTGGGGGGAAGGGAGCAGGACGGGGGTGGGGGAAGGGAGCAGGACGGGGGGGTGGGGGAAGGGAGCAGGACGGGGGGGGGGGGGGAAGGGAGCAGGACGGGGGGGGGGGGAAGGGAGCAGGACGGGGGGGGGGGGGGAAGGGAGCAGGACGGGGGGGGGGGGAAGGGAGCAGGACGGGGGGGGGGGGAAGGGAGCAGGACGGGGGGGGGGAAGGGAGCAGGACGGGGGGGGGGAAGGGAGCAGGACGGGGGGGGGGGGGAAGGGAGCAGGACGGGGGGGGGGGGAAGGGAGCAGGACGGGGGGGGGGGGAAGGGAGCAGGACGGGGGGGGGGGGAAGGGAGCAGGACGGGGGGGGGGGAAGGGAGCAGGACGGGGGGGGGGGGGAAGGGAGCAGGACGGGGTGGGGGGGGGAAGGGAGCAGGACGGGGTGGGGGGGGGAAGGGAGCAGGACGGGGTGGGGGGGGGGAAGGGAGCAGGACGGGGCGGGGGGGAAGGGAGCAGGACGGGGCGGGGGCGTAAGGAGGAAGGGAAATGAACACAGTAGACAGGCTGACATCACCTCGACACCCAGAATATTCAGACCCTAGATAAGCGTTTCTCCCTGCGACTCCTGAAACAGACACTCGCAGCCATGCGCCAGCACCTCCACACACTGCAATCCAGCCTGCCCCAGCTCAGAGCCTCCCTCTCCCAGACCTGCACATGACCCCTGCTGTTTTTTATCCGCCGCAGGTTCCACAGACTGAACACCCAGTTCCACTCAGCTTTACTGGACACCAAAAATCGTAAGTACAACCAACTCACGGGCCCCTGCCACCCACAAGAGGACTCCTGCGCCTCCCAAATCCCAAGTCTGTACCTGCCCCGCCGCCATTGACCATGAAGACACGGCCGGAGACCCCACCGATGACGTCACACCCGCCTCCGCCGGCGACACCACTTCCGGAACCGCTGCTGCAGTCACCACCTCCACTTCCAGGTACAACACCTCACGCACCACCCTCACCGCAGCTGCTGCCGCCTCCCACGATCCTCCAACCGCCGACGGAACCCCGCCCACGGCCGACGGAACCGCGCCCACGGCCGACGCCGACGGAACCCCGCCCACGGCCGACGACCTCATCGCTCCGCCCACAGCCTCCACAGCCAGCAAGCCCAAAGGAGACAGCCACACCCGGCCCTGCCGCATGTTCACCGTCTCCCCAGATCTCCCACTGACTGAAGGACGAACGGTCAGTCCTCAGTAAGGGGCTCACCTTTGTCCCCGTCCAACCACAAATCAACCAATACCATTCACGATTGGACATAGAGCAGTTTTTCCGCCATCTTCGCATCCACGCCTACTTCTTCAACCGGGAGGCTAAAACTCCCTCCACTGACCCCTTCACCCTCTTCCAACACAAGTCCTCCTCCTGGACACCACCCCCAGGCCTCCTAACCTCCCACGACCTCTTCATCTCCAACTGCCGTCGAGACATTAACCGCCTCAATCTCTTCACCCCTCTCACCCACTCCAACATCTCCCCTGAAGAACGGGCAGCCCTCCGCTCCAACCCCAACCTCACCATCAAACCCGCAGACAACGGTGGCGTAGTGGTAGTATGGCGCACTGACCTCTACATCGACGAGGCCGGATGCCAACGCTCCGACACCACCTCCTACTGCCCCCTCGCTCATGACCCCACACCCGAGCACCAAACCATCATCTCCAACACCATTCATGACCTCATCACCTCTGGGGACCTCCCACCCACAGTCTCCAACCTCATTGTTCCCCAACCCCGCATGGCCCGTTTCTATCTCCTTCCCAAAATCCACAAACCTGCCTGCCCTGGTCGACCCATCGTCTCAGCCTGTTCCTGCCCCACCGAACTCATCTCCACCTATCTGGACTCCATTTTCTCCCCTTTGGTCCAGGAACTCCCTACCTACGTCCGTGACACCACCCACGCCCTCCACCTCCTCCAGGATGTCAAATTCCCTGGCCCCCAACACCTCATCTTCACCATGGACGTCCAGTCCCTATACACCTGCATTCTGCATGCAGATGGCCTCCAGGCCCTCCGCTTCTTCCTGTCCCGCAGGCCCGACCAGTCCCCCTCCCCCGACACCCTCATCGGCCTAGCCGAACTCGTCCTCACCCTCAACAACTTCTCTTTTGACTCCTCCCACTTCCTACAGACTAAGGGGGTGGCCATGGGCAGCCGCATGGGCCCCAGCTATGCCTGCCTCTTTGTAGGTTACGTGGAACAGTCCCTCTTCCGCACCTACACAGGACCCAAACCCCACCTCTTCCTCCGGTACATTGATGACTGTATCGGCGCCGCCTCTTGCTGCCCAGAGGAGCTCGAACAGTTCATCCACTTCACCAACACCTTCCACCCCAACCTTCAGTTCACCTGGGCCATCTCCAGCACATCCCTCACCTTCCTGGACCTCTCAGTCTCCATCTCAGGCAACCAGCTTGTAACTGATGTCCATTTCAAGCCCACCGACTCCCACAGCTACCTAGAATACACCTCCTCCCACCCACCCTCCTGCAAAAATTCCATCCCATATTCCCAATTCCTCCGCCTCCGCCGCATCTGCTCCCACAATAAGACATTCCACTCCCGCACATCCCAGATGTCCAAGTTCTTCAAGGACCGCAACTTTCCCCCCACAGTGATCGAGAACGCCCGTGACCGCGTCTCCCGTATTTCCCGCAACACATCCCTCACACCCCGCCCCCGCCACAACCGCCCAAAGAGGATACCCCTCGTTCTCACACACCACCCCACCAACCTCCGGATACAACGCATCATCCTCCCACACTTCCGCCATCTACAATCCGACCCCGCCACCCAAGACATTTTTCCATCCCCACCCCTGTCTGCCTTCTGGACAGACCACTCTCTCCATGACTCCCTTGTTTGCTCCACACTGCCCTCCAACCCCACCACACCCGGAACCTTCCCCTGCAACCGCAGGAAATGCTACACTTGCCCCCACACCACCTCCCTCACCCCTATCCCAGGCCCCAAGATGACATTCCACATTAAGCAGAGGTTCACCTGCACATCTGCCAATGTGGTATACTGCATCCACTGTACCCGGTGTGGCTTCCTCTACATTGGGGAAACCAAGCGGAGGCGTGGGGACCACTTTGCAGAACACCTCCGCTCAGTTCGCAACAAACAACTGCACCTCCCAGTCGCAAACCATTTCCACTCCCCCTCCCATTCTTTAGATGACATGTCCATCATGGGCCTCCTGCAGTGCCACAATGATACCAGCCACCCGAAGGTTGCAGGAACAGCAACTCATATTCCGCCTGGGAACCCTGCAGCCATATGGTATCAATGTGGACTTCACCAGTTTCAAAATCTCCCCTTCCCCCACCGCATCCCTAAACCAGCCCAGTTCTTCCCCTCCCCCCACTGCACCACACAACCAGCCCAGCTCTTCCCCTCCACCCACTGCATCCCAAAACCAGTCCAACCTGTCTCTGCCTCCCTAACCTGTTCTTCCTCTCACCCATCCCTTCCTCCCACCCCAAGCCGCACCCCCATCTATCTACTAACCTCATCCCACCTCCTTGACCTGTCCGACTTCCCGGGACTGACCTATCCCCTCCCTACCTCCCAACCTATACTCTCTCCACCTATCTTCTTTTCTCTCCATCTTCGGTCCGCCTCCCCCTCTCTCCCTATTTATTCCAGAACCCTCACCCCATCCCCCTCTCTGATGAAGGGTCTCGGCCCGAAACGTCAGCTTTTGTGCTCCTGAGATGCTGCTTGGTCTGCTGTGTTCATCCAGCCTCACATTTTATTATCTTGGATTCTCCAGCATCTGCAGTTCCCATCATCTCTGACATCAGCTTCCCTGAGTCTCTGATGCTGCTTGTCCTGCTGTGTTCATCCACATCAACACCTTGTTACCCCCCATTCTCCTTTGTTTGTGTTTTCTTGCTCTTCCTCCCTCCCTCTGATTCTCACCCCCTCTCTCACCTCTGCTGGCTCTAATTTCACTCCCTTGTCATGTTCCCTTATTTCCATCTTTCTGTCCCTTCTCTCTCTCTCTCCGCCCACAAACTCACTCTGGCTTTATTCACAGGGGGAGAGAGTACAAGAGGAAAGGAAACCAAAGCACGCAGCGCCTTCGGCTGAGAGAGAAATGAAGAAATGCCGGAGATTTTCCAAACCCTGACGCAGGGGTTGCCTCTCTCTCTCTCGACAGTCTCTGTGACTGCCCCATCAAACCCCACACCCATTCCCGTCCCATGGTGTCTCTCCACAAACCCACCTCCGGGTAGAAATGCAAACACAAGTTGCTGGAAATGCTCAGCATCTGTGAAGAAAAAGTCCCGAGGTAGCGTTTTGGGTGCGATGACCCTTTCCCTCAGAGCTCTGGCTAGAAATGCTCCAGCCTCTGAGACAGGGTCCCCTTGAGGTCGGAGAGCTGCGGCTCCATCTCGGCTGTTCGCTTGGCATCAGGAGCTCCCCTCAGCCCCTGGAAGGGGTATGATCACCCCCTAACCTTATACTGACAGTGGTTGTGTCCTTCCCTCATCCCCGGGAGCCCCTCCTGTCTTCTCACCTTGTCGCCGGGGTGCTATTCGACTACGGAGGGCTGTGCGATAAAGATCCTACTTCCCACAGCGGCAGGGGGAGGTGGCATCCCTTCGCTCCGAAAACACCCCCTCCCATCCAATCTTGTGGCGATGGCTGTTCGGCTGCAGAAAGCGGCGCTGCCCGTGACCCCAAACCTCCCTACAACACCCCTCTCCTAATCCGACCCTTTTGCAGTAGCTGTCGGCCACTCAGTCACTGGGCTGTACAATAGTGACTCTCCCCTTGTCCACTCACTTCCAGGACGGCAATCATCCAACCCCGACCCCATCCCATCCGCCTCCTTCCCTTTACCATGTAGTACGAGAGCTGCAGGCTGGTCGGCTACGGAAACCCGCGCAAGGCTGGATAATAGACACCCTCCCAATGTCCCCAGCCTTCCCCTCACCCGGGGAGGGGAATTCTCACCCCCAAAACATCCATTCCCAACCCCTCGCTTTGGGATAGGAGCGGCGCAGGATGTGAAACAGGGACTGTGCTCATGTCCCCAATCCTCCCTTCACCCCAAACCACCACCCCCAGCTTACCTTGCAGTAGGAGATAGTTGTCGGCTGCTCAGCTACGGAAGGCGTCGCGGACCTGCGGCCGGGTGCTCGGGGAGCGCGGGCTCAGTGCCAGGCAGCTGTGCCCAGGCGCCGGGCGAAGAGGCCTTCTCCCCCCTCGGATCCCCGCTCCCGGCACAGGGCCGAGCCACTGAGCAGCGAGCGCTCCAGCAGCCCGGATGCCTGCTCCCAGCCCGGTGGTCATGCTGGAGGCCGCTGGAGAACAGGAGGTTGTAGGGGTACGGGAGCGTGGTGCGATGATCCCCGTTGCCGAACAGCTGGGTCCTCAGAACCCTCCCGGGAAAAGGGATCCAGACAGCGGACTCGTCGCCGAGGGAGGGGGGGGAAAGGCGTGAGTCGGAACAGGAGAGGAAGGGGATTGACTGAGAGGGAGAAAGAGACAGACTCTCTCTGTGTGTGTGTGTGTGTGTGTGAGTGAGAGAGAGAGGGGATTAGAAATGCAGTCTGATTGCGGATGGGTTGGGTTTAAATAGAGATTTTTAAACTTCGTTCAAAAAACTCACAACGCTCCCTGCTGAGCGGGTGGAGAGGCTCGGATAGAGAGGAAGAGAGAGACAGAGGGGCGGGGGAGAGAGGACAGAGAGAGGTTCACAGGGAGAGACGGAGAGACAAGGAGACAGGGGAGAGAGAACGGCAGAAGCACACACAGACGGAGCCAGATACAAGACGAGAGAGAGAGAGGGGCGCACACAGAGACCAAAGAGACAGAGTGAAAGCGGAGAGAGGAGAGAGACAGAAGTGCACAGCGAGGTGGCAGAGACAAGACGACAGAGAGAGACAGAGACATAGAGTGAGGCACACACAGAGAGATGGAGAGACAGAGATTGTGTGTGTGTGGTGGGGGGTGGGTTTGGAGAAAATGGGAGAGAGAGAGACAGAGTCGTCGAGTTGTACAGCAGGGAAACAGACTCTTCAGTCCAACTCCTCCAGGCCGACCAGATACCGTAACTGACTAGTTCTGTTTGCCAGCCTGTCGCCCATATCCCTCCAGCCCCTTCCTATTCATGTGTCCCTGCAGGTGACTTCTAAATACTGTGAGTATAACAGCCTCTGTCACTCCTCTGGCAGTTCATGCCACACACGAACTACACTCGGGAGAACACGTTGGCGCCAAATCCATCTCCCATCCTCTGAGAAAAGGAACCGGAAATGACATCACCAACCCAAGGAAACTGGAACACTTAAAGAGAAGGCGGGACCTAACTCCGGATGCTCACTGATGATTTTACCTGGAATGGTGCCGAAATGTCTGCAAACTAACCTTCCAGCTCAGTGAGCAATCTTACATCCAGAACCTCAACCCTGAGCTACAAATCTTCTCAAAACTCGATAATGCTTTGCCACTTGATTAACAGATGCATCCTATTTTTTGAAAAAAATAAACTTTTTTTGCTGGATGTATGACTGACTGACCAGTGTTTATTGTCCTTCCTTAACTGAGCCTTGGGAGCTCTGCAGACCAATGCTATCAACGTGGATTTCACAAGCTCCAAAATCTCCCCTCCCACCACTGCATCCCAAAACCAGCCCAACTCGTCCCCTAATCTGTTCTTCCTCTTACCGATTCCCTTCCTCCCAGCTCAAGCCAAACCCCCATTCCCTACCGACTAACCTCTTCCCGCCCCCTTGACCTGTCCGCCCTCCCCAGACTGACCTATCCCCTCCCTACCTCCACACCCACACTCACCTCTACTGGCTTCATGTCCGCCCCTTTTACTTAAGACCAGAAGACATCGGAGTGGAAGTAGGGCCATTCGGCCCATCAAGTCCACTCCACCATTTAAATCATGGCTCAGGGGCATTTCAACTCCACTTCCCTGAACTCTCCCCGTTGCCCTTGATTCCTCGTGAGATCAAGAATTTGTCAATCTCTGCCTTGAAGGCATCCAACGTCCTGGCCCCGACTGCACTCCGTGGCAATGATTTCCACAAGCCCGCCACTCTCTGGCTTTACAAATGTCATCTCATTTCCGTTTGAAATTTACCCCCTCTAATTTTAAGGCTGTGCCCATGGGTCCTCGTCTCCCGGCCTCACGGAAACAACTTCCTAGCGTCCACCCCTTCCAAGGCAGACATTATGTTGTAAGTTTCTATTAGATCTCCCCTCACCCTTCGAAACTCTGATGAGTACAATCCCAGGATCCTTAGCCGTTCATCGTATGTCAAACCTACCACTTCAGGGATATTCCGTGTGAATCTCCGCTGGACACGCTCCAGGGCTAGTATGTCCTTTCTGAGCTGTGGGGCTCAAAATTGGACACGGTATTCTAAATGGAGCTTAACTAGAGCTTTATAAAGCCTCAGAAGCACATCGCTGCTTTTATATTCCAACCCTCTTCCGATAAAGGACAACATTACATTCACTTTCTTAATTACGGACTCTACCTGCAAGTTAACCTTTAGAGAATCCTGGACCAACACTTCTAGATTCCTTTGTACTTGAGCTTTACGAATTTTCTCACCATTTAGAAAATAGTCCATGCCTGTATTCTTCTTACCAAAGTGCAAAACCCCACATTTACTCACATTGAATTTCATCAGTCATTTCCTGGACCACTCTCCTAAACTGTCTAACTCTTTCTGCCGCCTCTCCACCTCCTCACTACTACCTGCCTGTCCACCTATCTTCGTATCATCGGAAAACTTCGCCAGAATGACCCCAGTCCCTTCATCCAGATCATCAATACGTAAGGTGAACAGCTGCGGCCCCGACACCGAAACCTGCGACACCAATCGTCACTGGTTGCCATTCCGAAAAACAGCCTTTTATCCCAACTCTCTGCCTTCTATTCGACAGCCAATCCTCAATCCAAGCCAGTAGCTCATCTCAAACACCATGGGCCCTCACCTTGCTCAGCAGCCTCCTGTGAGACACTTATGAAAGGCCTTTTGGAAGTCTAGATAGACAACATTTACTGGGTTTCCCCGGTCTAACATACTTGTTACCTCTTCAAAGAATTCTAACAGGTTTGGCAGGCACGACCTCCCCTTACTAAATCCATGCTGACTTGTTCTAATCTGACCCTGCACTTCCAGGAATTTCAAAATCTCATCCTTGACAATGATTCAAGAATTTTATCAACTACCGAGGTCAGGTTAATTGGCCTGTAATTTTCCATCTTTTGCCTTGATCCTTTCTTAAACAAGGGGGTTACAACAGCAATTTTCTAATCATCTGGGACTTTTGAAAGATCACATCCAAAGCCTCTGCTATTTCCTCAGCCACCTTCCTCAGAACTCTACAATGGAGCCCATCGGGGCCAGGAGATTTAGCAATTTTTAGACTTTTTAGCTTTTCTAGCACTTGCTCTTTTGTAATGCCTACCATACTCAACTTTGCCCCCTGACTCTCCCTAATTGTTGGCATACTACTCATGTCTTCCACTGTGAAGACTGACACAAAGTACTTATTAAGTCCTTCAGCTACTTCCTTATCTCCCATCACTAGCCTTCCAGCATCAATTTGGAGCGGCCCAGTGTCTACTTTTGCCTCATGTTTGTTTCTTATGTATTGAAAGAAGCTTTCACTGTGATTTCTAATATGACTAGCTAGCCTTCCTTCATATTTGCTCCTCTCCTTCCTTATTGCTCGTCTGTCTCCTCTGCACCTATCTTCCCCTCTGTCCATCTTCAATCTGCCTTCCCCCTCTCCCTGAAAATTTATGTTCAGGGAGATCTGGGTGTTCAGGTCCATTGTTCCATGAAGTTGGCAATGCAGGTCAACAGAGTGGTTAAGAAGGCATATGGTGTGCTTTCCTTCATCGGACGGGGTATCGAGTACAAGTGTTGGCAGGTCATTTTGCAGTTGTATAAGACTTTGGTTCGGCCACACTTGGAGTACTCCGTACAGTTCTGGCCACCTCATTACCAAAAGAATGTGGATGCTTTGGAGAGGGTGCAGAGGAGGTTAACCAGGATGTTGCCTGGTATGGAGGGTGCTAGCTATGAAGAGAGGTTGAGTAGATTAGGATTATTTTCATGAGAAAGACGGAGATTGAGGGGGGAACCTGATTGAGGGCTACAAAATCATGAGGGATACAGACAAGGTGGATAGCAAGAAGCTTTTTCCCCCAGAGTTATTGACTCAATTACAAGGGGTCATGAGTTCAAACCGAGAGGAGGAAAGTTTCAAGGATATGCAAGGGAAGTTCCTTAGGAAGAGGGTGGTGGGTGCCTGGAATGCGTTGCCAGCAGAGCTTGAAGACGCAGACACGATAGGGTCTTTTGAGATGTACCTGGACAGGTACATGGATGGGCAGGGAGCAAAGACCCTGACAAAATAGACGACAGGTTTAGACAGAGGATCTCGATTGGCGTAGGATTCGAGGGTCGAAGGGCCTGTTCCTGGGCTGTAATTTTCTTTGTTCTTGGATCAGATAAGAAGGAAAAGGGAGGTGTATAACAGTTATCAAGGGAATAAATCAACAGAGTCCCTGTAGACACACTAATGTCAACCAGGCCAACATCCCCAGCACTGAGGCACTGACCATCCTCGATCAGCCACAATGGGCTGGACACTTCATCTGTATGACTGACACGAGACTCCCCGCATGTTCTAATCCCAGCTTCAAAACAGCAGGCGAGACCCAGATGTGCAGAGGAAGCACTCGGTGATAAACTCAAGGCCTCAACGGTGAAGTGCAACATTCCTGCAGACACCGAGAATCACCGGCCGAAGACGGTCCGACGCCTGAGGAGCACCTGGGAAGGCATCAACACCTCGAGGTTTGATTTGGAAGCAGCGGAAGCCATGCAGCTACATCAACAACCCCCTCACCCCTTCCCAAGACCGCCTTCTGCCCCAAGTGCAACAGAGCCTACGGTAGCTGCATCGGTCTGGACAGCCACCCGGAGATTCAGCCTGAGAGTGGGAGACTGTCATCCACATCTGCGAGAAACCACCATGATGATGATGTATGGTGTGCAGGGGGATCTTGTCATAGCAATTAAGAGAACAAATAGAGGGCAACAGAACGCTGGTGACCAGGATTAGGATCAGGGAGAATCTCAAAATCTTCTACAAGTGTCTCAGAGCGAAAGAGAAAATCCAGGGAAAACCAGGTCTCATGAGGGATGAAGAGGCAAATGTATGGTTTGAACTGGACAGCAATTGTCAGGTGTTAAACAAGAAATTCACATCACCTTTTACATGTGAGAAGGAGCATTTCGGCACACAATTCCTGAGCAGAATTAACAGAGACTGGGGACATGTAAGGTGATCCGGTGAATTTAAAATCAGAAGAATTACCTGGAGAACAAGTAACATAGTTCCGCTTATCAAAATGCATGACAAACATAAAGCAGAGTATTACAGTCTGGAGAGTATCACATCAGTAGATAGGAAAATATTGGAGAATATTCTGAACGGCAGGCTTAATTTCCTTGGAAAGAAGCGGGGTTTGATCAGCAACGGTCAGCACAGCTTTGTCAGAGGGAGGTCATGCCTCACAAACCTAGATGATCCTTTCAAAGAGGTGACGGAGTGTGTAGATGGGAATTGATGCAGTGAAAACAGATTTCAGCAAAGACTTGGACAGGGTCTCACATGGGAGCCTGGCAAAGAAGGTAAAAGCTCGTGGGGTCCAGGAAAATACAGCAAGTTCAATCCAAAGTTATGCATTGGTCAAATGGGCAGGTCAGTGGTAGATGGAGTGTTAACACTGATAAGTGTATGGTAATGCAATTTGGAAGAACTAACATGGCAAGGAATCTTTCAATGGATGCCAGGACACCAGGAAGGTCAGAGCAATGGTGTTATCTTGGGGTGCTTGTGCACAGATTGCTGAACATGGCATGGCAGCTCAAAGGGACAGTTAGGAAAGCAAATGGCTGAAGAGCTGTGCAGGAGTTTGGTTAGGCCCCAGCTGAAGGACTGAGTGCAGTTCTGCTCTCGCTTTAAATTGAAGGGTGAAAGAATAGCTTTAAATTGAGGGGTGAAAGACATAGGACAGATGTCAGAGGTGGTTTCTTTACTCAGAGAGTAGTCAGGGAATGGAACGTTTTGCCTGCAACGGTAGTAGATTCGCCAACTTTCGGTACATTAGAGTCGTCATTGGATAAGCATATGGACGTACATGGAATAGTGTAGGTCAGATGGGCTTCAGATCGGTATGACGGGTCGGCACAACATCGAGGGCCGAACGGCCTGTACTGCGCTGTAATGTTCTATGTTCTAATGGTCTCTTCATTATCGAAAAGAGGTGATTGCATTTGAGCATGTGTGGAGGACATTCATCAGGATGTTCTGAGGGGGTGAAGCATTTTAACTCGATGGAGAGTCTGGATAAGTTTGAGATAACAAGAACTGTCAATGCTGGAGTCTGAGATAACACAGCGTGGAGTTGGAGGAACACTGCAGGCCAGGCAGCATCACTGTTTTATCTGGATAAGGTTGGCTTGTTTTCTTCCGAAGACAGAAGGTTGAAGAAGGTCCTGAAAAAATGGTCTGCATTCTGATGGGTCTAGGCGAGGGAAGCAGAACGACCATTCATGGGGTGGGAGGTCGGGGGGCCAGGGGGAAGAGATACATACATTTAAGCTAAAAGGCTCAGAAGGAATTTCAGGAAAGAAAAGACACCCAGAAGGTGCTGGGTGTTTGGAATTCATTGTCTGGGACTTTAGTTGAGGTGGTGGATAATCTTTTCACATTAAAGAAAAAGGGTTGGTACAGCACTTAAAATGAAATAACATTCAAGGCAACGGGCCTATTGCTAAAACATGAGCCGAATGTGAACTTAGTGTGGCTTCAGTGGTTACAGACACAATGGAATGAAGTGCTTGTCCAATTCACACGGATGATCCCTGGAATGGTAGGCTTCACCTACGATGAATGGCTAAGGATCCTGGGATTGTACTCACTACAGTTTTGAAGGTTGAGGGGAGAACCAATAAAAACTTCCAAGATAATGTATGGTTTAGAAGAGGTGGACGCTAGGAGGTTGTTTCCGTTAGGAGGGGAGACGAGGACCCGTGGGCACAGACTTAAAATTCGAGGGGGTCAATTTAAAACTGAAATCAGACGACATTTCTTCAGGCAGAAAGTGGTGGGCTTGTGGAATTCATTGCCGCAGAGTGCAGTGGAGGCCGGGATGTTGGACGCCTTCAAGGCAGAGATCGACAAATTCTTGATCTCAAAAGGAATCAAGGGCTACGCGGAGAGTGCAGGGAAGTGGTGTTGAAATGCCCATCAGCCATGATTTAAATGGCGGAGTGGACTTGATGGGCCGAATGGCCTTACCTCCACTCCTATGTCTCATGGCCTGATGGTCTAATTCTGGAGAATTCTCTTATTCTATGATTCTGGAGCAGGGGACAGTGGGTGGACAGCACAGGACAGTTCACCTAACTTCTCCTTTACCAATCTTCTATCTGCCTCCCCACTTCTCCCTATTTTTTTCAGAATCCCCTTCTCCCCCCACCATATTTGAAGAAGGGTGTCGACCCGAAACGTCAGCTTTCTTGCTTCTCTGATGCTGCTTGGCCCGCTGTGTTCATCCAGTTCTACTCCTTGTTCTCTCAGATTCTCCAGAATTGGCAAGTTCCTACTATCTCTCGAGGAAACTGACTTGTTTTTGCACCCAAACTGTGGTGAGAATGTGGAACGCACCGACTGTGTGGGTGGTAGAGGCAGAAACCATGATAACATTTAACAAGTTTTTGATTGGTCATTTGCGATACCAAGGCATACAAGGCTCTGGGTCGAGTGCTGGGAAATGTGATTAGAATAGTAAGGGACTTGCATCTTGTGAGGGCGCATACAATTTGCTGAAGGGTCTGTTCCATTGCCACAGCACTCTATTATGCTGTCCTTCAATGATCCTATGACAAGTAAGTGAAGGCTTGCAGAAAGAGATAGTTTTCAAGGACAATGCCTAAAGGAAAACTGATGCACAGGCAAAGTGCATGTAAGAATTTAACCAAGGATTAACACCATTCAAGAACTGGAATTTGTGCCAATGCACCAAACCTGCAGATGAAAATGCAGTGTCCAGTTTGATTGCAAACTGCAACAACCACCAGTTAGTAACATGATCAATGGAAATATCTGAATGCCTGTTGTTGTGATCTCAAGCATTTACCTGCATCGAGTGAAATCCACCACCATAGTTCTGTTGCATCGTTAGCCACCTCGCAATCGGTGTTGCATAGTCAAAATCATTCCTTGACAATGCTTGAAGCAAGGCATAAGCAGTGGTTTCCACAGTCATCGCAAAAGCCCGTGCTGCTTCAATTAGATACGGCTTCTCGTCCTCCAACAATGGAGGCTTTCCAGTTACCAACATCACAATCTGTCATTTGAGAAAGGGATTAGCTGAGAATAAAGTTTACATCATATAGATTTTTGTTTGCATTTCAACAACACAACAATGGTTTTGCTGGTCAAGATCCAGCATTATCTCACCACTGATGTCTATAACATTCTCCATACTTCCCGCTCAGTGATGGGTCCTTTTGTTTGGGAAAAATAGGCACCTTCGAATGCAAATGAATCAAGATGAGCTTTAGTTTCTCATCAGGCCACATGGAGTTACTACAAGATGTTATGAGCAAAAGGTGAAGGAGCAGATGAAACCATTCATAGCATCAGTCTGGATGATCTTCTTGCGCTCATCCTGAGGAGGCATCACAGATCTCAACTTACACGCAATTCAAATTATTTCACGCAATGACAAGACTGAATGTTCGGGATACTGTAAATGCCATGGCACCTGGCAGCATCCCACAAACTGTATTGGAACAATGTGCCCCAACGTCACCACACCAACAGTAAATGTTTTCCAGTACATTTTTAAACACTTGCAACACTCACATTTCAGAGAAAGATGACCTATCACGCAATCGGCAGACAAATTGTCCTGACCAATTATGACCTCAATGTATTCTCAATCATCAGCAAAGTAATGCAACATCTGGATGACAGTGCTGTCAAACAGTTGCACACTGAGGCTCAGTTCACTTTTCGTCATGCCACACTTCTCGCAACCTCATTCAGGATTTACCACAAATATGATGAGAGATCCTGAGCTTGAAAAGGAAGGAAACTGCAATCTGTCATTTCCACCAAGGCAACTTCTGATTGAATGTGGTGTTCAGCAGAGTTATAGGAAGTTGAGTCAGTGGCATTCACTGGATACCTGCACTGGTTGAAGTCATGTCTTCACTTGAACCAAAGTGGAGACATGAATGTTCATTGAATATTGTCCAGGTGTCCAGCAGAATTCATGACTTTTCCAACAGTGAAGTCAACGATGAGAAAATACAGTGAGACTTGGACAATTATCAGGCTTGGCCTGACAAAGGATAAGTAACATTTGCACCATACAAGTGCTAAGCAGCAATCAGCTCCAACAAGAGAGAATATGACCATATCACAAAATTCCATGTCCTTACCATCATCCTTACATTTTTTTTAAATGTGCAAGTGTTATCCAAGCCATGCAAGGCTATGGGCCAGGTGTTGGAAATGAGGTTAGAACAATTCAGTGCTTGTCTTTGACTGTCACAGAATCCGTGAGCTTCAGAATTTATTTCTCCTGTACTGTAGACCACTGAGGTGCTTGGCTATCCACTTCATCAAGGTTAACACTGATCTAAAACCAAACTGGAACGGTTATATAATCAGCAGTAGCCAGGTCCGTTGTACAAACCGCCCTGCTGTGGGACAGGGTCAGGTAAATCCAAGTGAGTGATCGTGGTTTGGAGACTCATTCGTTGGGGGCATAGTTTCTGTAGCCACGTTTGAGATACCAGGGCTGTGTGTTGCCTCCCTGGTGCCAAGGTCAAGGAAATCTCTGAGTGGTTGCAACAAATTCTTAACGGGGAGGGTGAGCAGCCAGAGGCCATTCTGCACATTGGTACCAATGACGTAGGTAGAAAGAGGGATGTGATCCTCCGGACTGGGTACAAGGAGTTAGCAAAGAGGCTGAAAGGCAGGACCTAGAGGGTAATAATTTATGGGTTGCCACGAGTGCCACATGTTAGTGAGTTAAGTCAGAGAAAGATAGGTGAGAGATGAATGCATTGGTTAAGGAGCTGGTACTGGGGGCAGGCTTTCAGGTTCATGGATAATTGCGACCGCTTCTTGGGCAAGGGGTGACCTGTGTAAGAGGGATGGGTTGCACCTAAACTGAACGGGAACAAATACCCTCACAGGGAGGTTTGCTAGTGCTACTTGGGAGGATTTAAAGACTGGCAGGCAGCTGGGAACCAGAGCAGCAGGTCAGCAAGTAGATGAATTGATGGCAGGTACATGCTAGGACCAATAAATCAGAAAAGAATGGCAGTCAGAGACAGGTACATGAACATGATGGCACGAACAAGCTGAAATATGTTTATTTCAGTGCAAGGAGTATTATAGGTAAGGGAGATGAGCTTAGAGCCTGGATCAGTACATGGGACTCTGATGTTGAGGCCATTACAGAGGCTTGGTTGAGACAGAGACAGGACTGGCTGCTCAATGTTCCAGGGTTTCATTGCTTCAGACAAGATAGAGGGGAAGATAAAAGAAGGAGGTGCACTCCTAACCTGTGGGAAATGTTACATCTGCACCTCGAAAGGACATTCTGGAGGGCTTGCCCACTGAGGCAACAGAGGTAGCATTGAAAAATAAGATAGACACAATCACTCTGATCAGATTAAACTAATAGCCTGCTCCCCTGTTGCCACTGACACACTGAGGAACAAATATGTAGGCAGCTTTTGAAACAATGCAATAACTCAGAGTTGTCACAGTCAGTGAATTTAACCTCCCCGGTATTGACTGGGACTCCCTTACAACAAGAGTTTAAATGAGGCTGAATTTGTTAAGACTATCCAAGAGAGTTTCTTGACACAGTGTGTGGATAGAAGATGGGCCATACTGGACTTTGTCCTGGTCAGGTAACTGGTGAGAAGGGTGGGAAAGCATTTTGGAAATAGTGATCACAACTCCTTCAATTTTAAGATTGCTATGAAGAAGGATAAGTCAGGACCTTGGGGGAAGAGTAAATTATATCAATTTTAGGTAGGAGCTGGGGTGTGTTAATTGGGAGGAGCTGTCACATTTGCCATATGGGAATTGTTTAAAGGCCTGCTTATGAGTTTAGGATCAGGAAGGAGGAAGGACAAGGATGGCAAGGTAAAAGACCCTTGGATAATTGGGGAGGTTGTGAAGTTCGTCAAAAGGGAAAAACAAAAATATGTCAGGTTTACGAAGCTAAAATCGAACAGGGCCGACATAAAGAAAGCAGAAAAAGAAAGGCTATGAAATGACCTTGGCAAGGAGGGTTAAAGGAAATCCCAAGGCATTCTGTGCATACATCTAAAACAAGGGGATAAATAGCAAGAAGGTACGACCATTCAGGATCAAGGAGGGAACTTGTGTTTGGAAGCAGAGGATGTGGGCAAGATTCTAAATGAGTACTGTGCATCACTATTCACTCAGGCGAAGGGTATGGAGGATAGTGGGATTTGTGTGGAGCATGCGAATATGATAACAGCATTTTGAAATCAAGAAAGAGCATTAAGGTGGATAAGTCCTCAGGACCCAGTGGTATCTACTCAAGGTTTTTGAGCGAGGTGAGAGAGGAGATTGTCGGGGCATTCAGCAAGATCTTTGTATCCTTGGTAGCCACTGGAGGGGTACTGGAGGATTAGCAAGTTGCTAAATGTTCTTCTTCTGTTCAAGAAGGGAAATAGGGTCAATCCAGGAAACTCGACTAGCGAGTTTCTCATCGTTCATTGGGAAGCTATTGGAGAGAATTCTTAGGGATTGTATTTATCTGTATTTGGAACAGCATGGCCTAATTAGGGACAGTCAGCATGGCTTTGTGCAGGGCAGGTCACGTCTTACTAACTTGACTGAATTTTTTGAGGAGGTGACGAATGTGATCAATGAAGGTAGAGCAGTGGATATTGTTTTCATGGATTTCAGCAATACTTTCAACAAGGTGCCTCATGGTCGGATCATCCAGAAAATTAAGATGCACCGAGTCCATGGTGGCTTGGATGCTTGGATTCACAACTGGCTTGCCCAGAGAAGACAGAGGCAAGTGGTGGAAAGGTGCTTTTCAGGCTGTAGATCCAGGAGGATTGGTGTTCCGCAGGGATCTGTGCTGGGACCTCTGCCGTTTGTGGTCTATACAAAATGACTGAGGTGAAAATATAGATGGATGGGTTAGCAAGTTTGCAGACAATAGAATGATTGGTAGAATCGTGATGAGTGTAGACGTCATAAAAGGATACAGATCAGTTGCAGAAACGGCAAGTGGATTTTAATCCATTAAATGTGAGATGCTCCACTTTGGGAAATCAACTATAATGGAAAAATATACAGTTAATGGCACCCCTCAGTGCAGAATTGTTAAGGTGGGGATGCAGGTGCACTCAATCTGTTCATTGAGAACTGTCGATGTGATATCACCTCAATTTCTCTGTTCCCCGCACCAAACCCAACCTACGTCCTGCCCAACTGACTGCCCTCCACGCACTCATATCTCACCCTGACTTTGTTATTAAGCCTGCCGATAAGGTGCTGCTGCTGTGGTGTGGTGAGCTGAAGTGTACCTTGCAGAGGCTGAGCGCCAGCTCTCAGATACTTCCTCCAACTTCTCCTGGACCATGACCGCACCGGGCCATTGTATCTACTACAGTAACTGATCTTGGTCTATCCGGTGATCTTCCCCCTCTGTTTCCAAGCTGAAAGGCCACAGCTCCCCACAGGTTGCTCCTACGCCCCCCTAAAAATCCACAAATGAGACTGTCCTGGCAGACCCATTGTTTCAGCCTGTTCCTGCCCCACAGAACTCATCTCTTCCGACCTTGACTCAATCTTCTGTCCCCTGGTCCAAGCCCTGCCCACGTACATCCAGAAATACTCTGACATCTTACGCAGGTTTAAAAACATCAGTTTGCCGGTTCCAGCTGCGTCCTCTTTACCATGAACGTGTAATTCCTTTACACATCCATTCCCCACCGGGAGGTTCTTCGGGCTGTCCTCTTCTTCCTGGAGCAAAGAGCTGAACATTCCCCTCCCACCACCACCCTCCTCCACTTGGTCGACCTCATCCTCACCCTCAACAACTTCTTTTTTAACTCCTCTCATTTTCTTCGGGTAAGAGGAGCAGCTCCGGGCACCTGCATGGGCCCGAGTTATACCTGTCTCTTCACGGGGTACGTGGAACATTCCCACCCACAACACTTTCTCCGATACATCAATGATATCATCCGACTGCTTCTCTCTCTTGTCTGAAATTGGAAAACTTCATCAACTACGCCTCCAATTTCCATCCTGCCCTCACTTTCACCTGCTCTATCTCTGACTCCACCCTTCCCTTCCTCAACATTTCTGCTTCCATTCCTGGGGGTAGGCTTCGCACTAATATCCATTACAAACTCTCTGACTCTCACAGCTACCTGGTCTATATATCCTCACACCCCACTTTCTGTAAAGACTCCAACCTCTTCTCTCACTTCCTCCATCTCCATCGAATATGTTCTCATGAGGCCAACATCAACAAGGGAGCCTCCAAAATGTCCACCTTCTTCCTCAACTGAGGATTCCCCGGCTCCGTGGTCAACAAGGCCCTCAACTGTGTCCAACCCAGCTCCCGCACTTTTGCCCTCACCTTTTCTCTTCCCTCCCAAGACAACAATAAGCTTCCACTTGACCTTACCTATCAACCCACATGCCCACATCCATACAAACATCAGGCACCATTTCCACCACCACCAGCAGGATGCCGCCACCAGACACATATTCCCCTCCTCTCCCTTATCCGCCTTTACCGGAGGACCCGGAGGAAATGCAAGCAGACACGGGGAGAACGTGCAAACTTCGCACAGACGATTGCCCGAGGCTGCAATGCAAACCACTGAGCCACCGTGCTGCCCAGAATCTTGGTGGTGTGGATGAGCAGAGAGATCTCGGTGTCCATGTGTGTAGATCCCTGAAAATTGCCACGCAGATTGATAGGCTTGTTCAAAAGGCATACGACGTGTTAGGTTTTATTGGTACAGAGATTGAGTTTCGGAGCCATGAGGTCATGTTGCAGCTGTACAAAACACTGGTGCAGCCGCGCTTGGAGTATTGCGTACAGTTCTGATCGCCACATTATCGAAGGATTTGGAGGGGGTTTCTTAGGATCTTGTCTGGTGTGGAAGGAAGGTCTTATGAGGAAAAGCTTCGAGACTTGAGGCTGTTTTTGTCAAAAGAAGGTGAAGAGGCAATTGAATGGAGACATACAAGATAATCAGAGGATTAGATAGGGTGGACAGCGACAGCCTTTTTCCTCGATGGTGATGGCGAGCACGAGTGGAGAAAGGTTTAAATTGAGGTGAGATAGATATGGGACACATGTCAGAGGGAGTTTCTTTATTCAGAGAGTAGTATGGGTGCGGAATGCCCTGCCTGCAACAGGAGTAGATTGCCAAGTTTAAGGGCATTTAAATGAACATTGCTAAATATATGGATGGTAATGGAATAGTGTCGGTTAGATGGGCTTCAGGTTAGATTCACAGGTCGGCGCAACATCGAGGGCTGAAGGGCCTGTACTGCGCTGTAATGTTCTATGTCATAATACTTCAGTGAATTCTGGTTACCCTGCCGTAGGAAGAATGCTGTTAAACTATACAGAGTGCAAAAATAATTACAAAAGGTCATTGCCGGGACTGGAGGGTTTACGAGGAGTGGTGGATAGGCTCGGACTTTTTCCCTGGTGTATCGGAGACGAAGGGGTGACTTTCCAGAGGTGTAAAAAATCATGATGGGCATTGATAAGGGGAATAACCAAGGTCGGGGAGTCCAAAGCTAGAAGGGAGGAGGTTCAAATGTGAAAGGGGAAAGATTTAAAAGTGACCCGGGAGGCAACTTGTCCCACACAGAGGGTGGTGCGTGAATGCAATGAGCTGCCAACAGACGTGGTAGAGGCAGATAATATTACTGTATTTAAAAGACATTTGGACAGGTACACAATGAGGAAAGGTTTAGATGGATACCAAACGCAGGCAAATGAGACCGGTTAAGTTTGGGACACCTGGTCAGTACAGATGATTGGGGCTGAAGGTCCTGATTCTGTGCTGTATGACTCTATGAATCTATGACTGAAGAGCTAACTAGGTGTGTGGATGAGGGCAATGCATTTGATACAGTCTACTTGGGCTTCAGCAAAGCTTTTGACAAGATCCCCCATTTGAAGACTGTTAGAACAGGAAACAGTCCATGGGATCCAAGGACACGTGCACAGGAAATCATAACTCATGTAATTTGAATGAGTTTTTTAAAGTCGTTATGAAGAGCATTGATTAAGGCAGAAACATGGACGTATATGGGCTTCAGTAAGGCGTTCAAGAAGGTTCCTCACAGAGGTCCAGTAGGGAAGTTAAATCACACGGAGCACAGGGAGAGCTAGCCATAGAACATAGAACATTACAGCACAGTACAGGCCCTTCGGCCCTCGATCTTGTGCCGACCTGTCATGCCGAACTCAAGCCCATCTAACCTGCACTGTTCCATGTACGTCCATATGCTTGTCCAATGACCACTTAAATGTACCGAAAGTTGGTGAATCTACTACCATTGCAGGCAAAGCGTTCCAATCCCTTACTACTCTCTGAGTAAAGAAACTACCTCTGACATCTGTCCAATATCTTTCACCCCTCAATTTAAAGCCATGCCCCGTCATGCTCACTGTCACCACCCTAAGAAAAAGGCTCTTCCTATCCACCCTATCTCACCCTCTGATTATTTTATATGTTTCAATTAAGTCACCTCTCAACTTTCTTCTCTCTAATGAAAACACCCTCAAGTCCCTCAGCCTTTCCTCGTAAGACCTTCCCTCCATACCAGGCAACATCCTCGTAAATCTCCTCTGCACCCTTTCCAAAGCTTCCACATCCTTCTTATAATGCGGTGACCAGAACTGTATACAATACTCCAAGTGCGGCCGCACCAGAGTTTTGTACAGCTTCACCATAACCTCTCGGTTCCAGAACTCGATCCCTCTATTAATCAAAGCTAAAACACTGTAGGCCTTCTTAACAGCCCTGTCAACCTGGGTGGCAACTTTCAAGGATCTGTGTTCATGGACACCGAGATCTCTCTGCTCATCTATACTACTAAGAATCTTACCATTAGCCCTGTACTTTGCCTTCTGGTTACTCCTGCCGAAGTGCATCACCTCACACTTGTCTGCATTAAACTCCATTTGCCACCTCTCAGCCCAGCTCTGCAGCTTATCTATGTCTCTCTGCAACCAATCCTTTGTCACTATCCACAACTCCACCTATCTTAGTGTCGTCTGCAAATTTACTAACTCATCCTTCTACGCCCTCATCCAGGTCATTTATAAAAATGACAAACAGCAGTGGACCCAACACCGACCCTTGCAGTACAACACCAGTAACTGGTCTCCAGGATGAACGTTTCCCATCAACTACCACCCTCTGTCTTCTTTCAGGAGGCCAATTTCTGATCCAAGCTGCTGTATCTCCCACAATTCCATTCCTCTGCATTTTGTACAATAGTCTGTTATGGGGAACCTTATCGAATGCCTTGCTGAAATCCATATACTCCACATCAACCAGTTTACTCTCATCTACCTGTTTGATCACCTTCTCAAAGAACTCAATAAGGTTTGTGAGGCACGACCTACCCTTCACAAAACTGTGCTGACTATCCCTAATCAATTTATTCTTTTCTAGATGATTGTAAATCCTGTCCCTTAGAACCTTTTCCAACACTTTACCAACAACTGAGGTAAGGCTCACTGGCCGATAATTACCAGGGTTGTCTCTACTCCCCTTCTTGAACAGGAGAACCACAATTGTTATCCTCCAGTCATCGGGCACTATTCCTGCAGACAATGATGAGTTAAAGATCAATGCCAAAGGCTCGGCAATCTCCTCCCCGGATTCCCCGAGGATCCGAGGATAAATCCCATCCGGCCCAGGGGTCATAGCTATCTTCACCCTCTGTAGGATTTCAAATACCTCTTCCTTGTGAACCTCAATCCCACCTAGTCCAGTAGCCTGTATCTCTGCATTCTCCTCGACAACATTGTCGTTTTCTAGAGTGAATACTGTTGAAAAATATTCATTTAGCGCTTCCCCTATCTCATCTGACTCCACACACAACTTACCACTACTATCCTTAATTGGGCCTAATCTTACTTTTGTCATTCTTGTATTCCTTAAATACCGACAGAAAAGTTTACGGTTTACCCTGATCCTGTCCGCCAACAACTTCTCATGTCTCCTCCTGGCTCTTCTGAGATCTCTCTTTCGGTCTTTCCTGGCTACCTTGTAACCTTCAACCACCCCAACTGAGCATTCACATCTTATAGTAACAGAAGCCTTCTGCTTCCTCTTGACCAGAGATTCCACTTCCTTCGTAAACCATGGCTTCCGTGCTCTACAGCTTCCTCCCTGCCTGACAGGTACATACTTATCTAGAAAGCACAGGAGCTTTTCATTGAATAAGCTCCACATTTCTACTGTGCCCATCCCCTGCAGTTTCCTTCCCCATCCTATGCTCTCTAAATCTTGCCAAATCTCATCGTAATTGCCTTTCACCCAGATATAACTCTTGCCCAGTGGTGTACACCTATCCCTTTCCATCACTAAAGTAAACATAACAGAATTCTGATCGCTATCACCAAGGTGATCACCAACTTCGAAATCTAACACCCGGCCGGGCTCATGACCCAGTATCAAATCTGATGTGGTCACTGCACTCCAACTCCATTGGTCACTGCATCCCATTTCGCTCAGTCACTGCATCCCATTTCAGTCAGTCACTGCATCCCACTTCCCTCAGTCACTGCGTCGAATTTCACTCAGTCACTGCATTACATTTACCTCAGTCACTCCATCCCATTTCCAATAGTCACTGCATCTCCTTTCCCCGAGTCACTGCACATCATTTCCCTTGGTCACTGCATCCCATTTCACTCAGTCACTGCATCCCATTTCTCACGGACGCTGCATCCAATATCCGTCAGGTACTGCATCCCATTTCCAGAGTCACTGCATCCCATTTCCCTCAGTCAGTGAATCCCATTTCCCTCAGACAGTGAATCCCATTTCACTCAGTCAGTGAATCCCATTTCACTCAGTCAGTGAATCCCATTTCACTCAGTCAGTGAATCCCATTTCACTCAGTCACTGCATCCCATTTCACTCAGTCACTGCATCCCATTTCACTCAGTCACTGCATTCAATTTCCATCAGTTACTGCATTCAATTTCCATCAGTCACTGCATCCCATTTCACTCATTCACTGCATCCCATTTCCATCAGTCACTGCCTCCCTTTTCACTCAGTCACTGAATCCCATTTCACTCAGTCACTGCATCACATTTCCAACAGTCACTGCCTCTCCATTCCCCGAGTTACTGCATCTCCTTTCCCACAGTCACTGCATAACATTTCACACAGTCACGGCATCCCATTTCCATCAGTCACTGCATCGCATTTCACAGTCACTGCATCGCATTTCACACAGTCACTGCATCGCATTTCACTCAGACACTGCATCGCATTTCACTCAGACACTGCATCGCATTTCACTCAGACACTGCAACGCATTCCACTCAGTCACTGCATGGCATTGCACTTAGTGATTGCATCGCATTCCAATCTGTCACTGCATCGCCTTTCACTCTGTCACTGCATCCCATTTCACTCTGTCACCGCATCCCATTTCCCTCACTCACTGCATCCAATTTCACACAGTCACTGCATCCAATTTCACACAGTCACTGCATCCGATTTCCATGAGTCACTGCATCTCACTTCACTCATTCACTGCATCCCATTTCCATGACACACTGCATCGCACTTGACACAGTCACTGCAGCTCATTTCACTCTGTCACTGCATTCAATTTCCATGAGTCACTGCATCTCACTTCACTCATTCACTGCATCCCATTTCATTCAGTCACTGCATCCCATTTCCCGCAGTCACTGCATCCCATTTCACGCAGTCACTGCATCCCATTTCACGCAGTCACTGCATTCAATTTCCATCAGTTACTGCACTCAATTTCCATCAGTCACTGAATCCCATTTCACTCAATCACTGCATCCCATTTCCAACAGTCACTGCATCTCCATTCCCCAAGTTACTACATCTCCTTTCCCACAGTCACTGCATAACATTTCACAGAGTCAAGGCATCCCATTTCCATCAGTCACTGCATCGCATTTCACTCAGTCACTGCATCGCATTTCACACAGTCACTGCATCGCATTTCACACAGTCACTGCATCGCATTTCACACAGTCACTGCATCGCATTTCACACAGTCACTGCATCTCCTTTCCCTCAGTCACTGCATTTCATTTCACTCAGTCACTGCATCCCATTTCACTCAGTCACTGCATCCTATTTCACGCAGTGACTGCATCCTATTTCACGCAGTGACTGCAACCTATTTCACGCAGTTACGGCATCCCATTTCACGCAGTCACTACATTCCATTTCACTCAGTCAGAGCATCCCATTTCACTCAGTCAGAGCATCCCATTTCACTCAGTCACTGCATCCCATTTAACTGAGACAGTGCATCCATTTCCCTTAGTCACTGCACCCTATTCCCCACAGTCACCGCATACCATTTCCCTCAGTCACCGCTTCCCATGACCCTCACTCACTGCATCCCATTGCCCTCAGTCACTTCATCCCATTACCCTCAGTCACTGCATCCCATTACCCTCAGTCACTGCATCCCCTTTCTATCAGTCACTGCATCCCATTTCACTCAGTCACTGCATCCCATTTTACTCAGTCACTGCCTCCTACGTCACTCAGTCAATGCATCCCATTACACTCAGTCACTGCACCCCATTTCCCTCAGTCACTGCGTCCCAGTTCACTCAGTCAGTGCGTGCCATTACCCTCACTCACTGCATCCCATGACCCTCAGTCACTGCATTCAATTTCACTCAGTCACGGCATCCCATTTCCCTCTGTCACTGCATCCCATTTCACTCAGCCACTGCATCCCATTTCACTCAGCCACTGCATCCCATTTCATTCAGCCACTGCATCCCATTTGACTCAGTCACTACATCCTATTTAACGGAGACAGTGAATCCTATTCAGCTGACACAGTGCATCCATTCCCCTCAGTCACCGCATCCCATTTCACTCAGACACCGCATCCCATTTCCATCAGTCACCGCATCCCATGACCCTCACTCACAGCATCCAATTTCCATCAGTCACAGCATCACATTTCACTCAGTCACTGCCTCCTACGTCACTCAGTCACTGCATCCCATTACCCTCAGTCACTGCATCAGATTACCCTCAGTCACTGCATCAGATTACCCTCAGTCACTGCATCAGATTACCCTCAGTCACTGCATCCCGTTTCACTCAGTCACTGCATCCCGTTTCACTCAGTCACTGCATCCCGTTCCACTCAGTCACTGCATCCCGTTCCACTCAGTCACTGACTCCCACTTCACTCAGTCACTGACTCCCATTTCAGTCAGTCACTCCCTCCCATTTCAGTCAGTCACTCCCTCCCATTTCAGTCAGTCCCTCCCATTTCAGTCAGTCACTCCCTCCCATTTCAGTCACTCCCTCTCATTTCAGTTAGTCACTGCTTCCCATTTCCCTCAGTCACTGCATCCCATTTCCCACATTCACTGCATCCCATTAGCCTCAGTCACAGAAATCACATTTCACTCAGCCACTGCATCCCATTTCACTCAGCCACTGCATCCCATTTCACTCAGCCACTGCATCCCATTTCACTCAGCCACTGCATCCCATTTCACTCAGCCACTGCATCCCATTTCACTCAGCCAATGCATCTCTTTTCACTCAGCCATTGCATCCCATTTCACTCAGTCACGGCATCCCATTTGACTCAGTCACAGCATCCTATTTAAAGGAGACATTGAATCCTCTTCAACTGAGACAGTGCATCCATTTCCCTCAGTCACCGCACCCTATTCCCCACAGACACCGCATTCCATTTCCTCAGTCACCGCATCCCACTTCACTCAGTCACTGACTCCCATTTCAGTCAGTCACTCCCTCCCATTTCAGTCAGTCACTCCCTCCCATTTCAGTCAGTCCCTCCCATTTCAGTCAGTCACTCCCTCCCATTTCAGTCACTCCCTCTCATTTCAGTTAGTCACTGCTTCCCATTTCCCTCAGTCACTGCATCCCATTTCCCACATTCACTGCATCCCATTAGCCTCAGTCACAGAAATCACATTTCACTCAGCCACTGCATCCCATTTCACTCAGCCACTGCATCCCATTTCACTCAGCCACTGCATCCCATTTCACTCAGCCACTGCATCCCATTTCACTCAGCCACTGCATCCCATTTCACTCAGCCAATGCATCTCTTTTCACTCAGCCATTGCATCCCATTTCACTCAGTCACGGCATCCCATTTGACTCAGTCACAGCATCCTATTTAAAGGAGACATTGAATCCTCTTCAACTGAGACAGTGCATCCATTTCCCTCAGTCACCGCACCCTATTCCCCACAGACACCGCATTCCATTTCCTCAGTCACCGCATCCCATTTCACTCAGTCACCGCATCGCATTTCCTTCAGTCACTGCATCCCATGACCCTCACTCACTGCATCCTATGACCCTCAATCACTGCTTCCCATGACCCTCAGTCACAGCTTCCCATTTCACTCAGTCACAGCTTCCCATTTCACTCAGTCACTACATCCTATTTCACTCAGTCACTACATCCCATTTCACTCAGTCACTGCATCCCATTTCACTCAGTCACTGCATCCCATTACCCTCAATCACTGCATCACATTACCCTCAGTCACAGCATCCAATTTCCATCAGTCACAGCAGCCCATTTCTCTCAGTGACTGCATCCCATTTCACTCGGTCACAGCATCCCATTTCACTCAGTCACTGCATCCCATTTCACTCAGTCACTGCCTCCCATTTCACTCAGTCACTGCCTCCCATTTCACTCAGTCACTGCCTCCCATTTCACTCTGTCACTGCCTCCCATTTCACTCAGTCACTGCCTCCCATTTCAGTCAGTCAATGCCTCCCATTTCAGTCAGTCACTCCCTCCCATTTCACTCAGTCACTGCATCCCATTTTACTCAGTCACTGCCTCCTACGTCACTCAGTCAATGCATCCCATTACACTCAGTCACTGCACCCCATTTCCCTCAGTCACTGCGTCCCAGTTCACTCAGTCAGTGCGTGCCATTACCCTCACTCACTGCATCCCATGACCCTCAGTCACTGCATTCAATTTCACTCAGTCACGGCATCCCATTTCCCTCTGTCACTGCATCCCATTTCACTCAGCCACTGCATCCCATTTCACTCAGCCACTGCATCCCATTTCATTCAGCCACTGCATCCCATTTGACTCAGTCACTACATCCTATTTAACGGAGACAGTGAATCCTATTCAGCTGACACAGTGCATCCATTCCCCTCAGTCACCGCATCCCATTTCACTCAGACACCGCATCCCATTTCCATCAGTCACCGCATCCCATGACCCTCACTCACAGCATCCAATTTCCATCAGTCACAGCATCACATTTCACTCAGTCACTGCCTCCTACGTCACTCAGTCACTGCATCCCATTACCCTCAGTCACTGCATCAGATTACCCTCAGTCACTGCATCCCGTTTCACTCAGTCACTGCATCCCGTTCCACTCAGTCACTGCATCCCGTTCCACTCAGTCACTGCATCCCGTTCCACTCAGTCACTGCATCCCGTTCCACTCAGTCACTGACTCCCACTTCACTCAGTCACTGACTCCCATTTCAGTCAGTCACTCCCTCCCATTTCAGTCAGTCACTCCCTCCCATTTCAGTCAGTCCCTCCCATTTCAGTCAGTCACTCCCTCCCATTTCAGTCACTCCCTCTCATTTCAGTTAGTCACTGCTTCCCATTTCCCTCAGTCACTGCATCCCATTTCCCACATTCACTGCATCCCATTAGCCTCAGTCACAGAAATCACATTTCACTCAGCCACTGCATCCCATTTCACTCAGCCACTGCATCCCATTTCACTCAGCCACTGCATCCCATTTCACTCAGCCACTGCATCCCATTTCACTCAGCCAATGCATCTCTTTTCACTCAGCCATTGCATCCCATTTCACTCAGTCACGGCATCCCATTTGACTCAGTCACAGCATCCTATTTAAAGGAGACATTGAATCCTCTTCAACTGAGACAGTGCATCCATTTCCCTCAGTCACCGCACCCTATTCCCCACAGACACCGCATTCCATTTCCTCAGTCACCGCATCCCATTTCACTCAGTCACCGCATCGCATTTCCTTCAGTCACTGCATCCCATGACCCTCACTCACTGCATCCTATGACCCTCAATCACTGCTTCCCATGACCCTCAGTCACAGCTTCCCATTTCACTCAGTCACAGCTTCCCATTTCACTCAGTCACTACATCCTATTTCACTCAGTCACTACATCCCATTTCACTCAGTCACTGCATCCCATTTCACTCAGTCACTGCATCCCATTTCACTCAGTCACTGCATCCCATTTCACTCAGTCACTGCATCCCATTACCCTCAATCACTGCATCACATTACCCTCAGTCACAGCATCCAATTTCCATCAGTCACAGCAGCCCATTTCTCTCAGTGACTGCATCCCATTTCACTCGGTCACAGCATCCCATTTCACTCAGTCACTGCATCCCATTTCACTCAGTCACTGCCTCCCATTTCACTCTGTCACTGCCTCCCATTTCACTCTGTCACTGCCTCCCATTTCACTCTGTCACTGCCTCCCATTTCACTCTGTCACTGCCTCCCATTTCACTCAGTCACTGCCTCCCATTTCACTCAGTCACTGCCTCCCATTTCACTCAGTCACTGCCTCCCATTTCAGTCAGTCAATGCCTCCCACTTCGTTCAGTCACTCCCTCCCATTTCAGTAAGTCACTGCATCCCATTTCCCTAAGTCACTGCATCCCATTTCCGTAAGTCACTGCATCCCATTTCCGTAAGTCACGGCATCCCATTTCCCACATTCACTGCATCTCCTTTCCCTCAGTCACTGCATCCCATTTCACTCAGTCACTGCCTCCCATTTCACTCAGTCACTGCCTCCCATTTCAGTCAGTCACTGCCTCCCATTTCAGTCAGTCACTGCCTCCCACTTCGTTCAGTCACTCCCTCCCATTTCAGTCAGTCACTGCATCCCATTTCCCTAAGTCACTGCATCCCATTTCCGTAAGTCACTGCATCCCATTTCCGTAAGTCACGGCATCCCATTTCCCACATTCACTGCATCTCCTTTCCCTCAGTCACTGCATCCCATTTCACTCAGTCACTGCCTCCCATTTCACTCAGTCACTGCCTCCCATTTCAGTCAGTCACTGCCTCCCATTTCAGTCAGTCAATGCCTCCCACTTCGTTCAGTCACTCCCTCCCATTTCAGTCAGTCACTGCATCCCATTTCCCTAAGTCACAGCATCCCATTTCACTCAGTCACTGCATCCCATTACCCTCAGTCACTGCATCCCATTACCCATAGTCACTGCATCTCCTTTCGCCATTAACTGCATCGCATTTAACTCAGTCACTGCCTCCCACTTCACTCAGTCACGGCCTCCCATTTCACTCAGTCACGGCCTCCCATTTCACTCAGTCACGGCCTCCCATTTCACTCAGTCACGGCCTCCCATTTCACTCAGTCACTGCCTCCCATTTCACTCAGTCACTCCCATTTTAGTCAGTCACTGCATCCCATTTGCCATATCCACTGAATCTCCTTTCCTTCAGTCACTGCATCCCATTTAACCGAGACAGTGAATACGATTCAGCTGAGACAGTGCATCCGTTTCCGTCAGTCACCGCCCCCGATTCCCCACAGTCACCGCATTCCATTTCCCTCAGTCATCGCATCCCATTTCCCTCAGACACCGTATACCATTTCCCTCAGTCACCTAATACCATTTCCCTCAGTCACTGCATCCCATTTCACTCAGTCACTGCATCCCATTACCATCAGTCACTGCATCCCATTTCACTCAGTCACTGCATCCCATTTCACTCAGTCACTGCATCACTTTTCACTCAGTCACAGCCTCCCACTTCACGCAGTCACAGCCACCCACTTCACTCAGTCACTGCCTCCCAATTCACTCAGTCACTCTGTCCCATTTCAGTCAGTCACTACCTCCAATTTCAGTCAGTCACTGCATCCTATTTTACTCGGTCACTGCATCCCATTTCACTCAGTCACTACCTCCCATTTCAGTCAGTCACTGCATCCTATTTCCCTCAGTCACTGCGTCCCATTTCTCTCAGTCACTGCGTCCCATTTCACGCAGTCACTGCATCCCATTTGACTCAGTCACTACATCCTATTTAACTGAGACAGTGAATCCTATTCAACTGAGACAGTGCATCCATTTCCCTTAGTCACCGCACCCTATTCCCCACAGTCACTGCATACCATTTCCCTCAGTCACCGCTTCCCATGGCCCTCACTCACTGCATCACATGACCCTCAGTCACTGCTTCCCATGAACCTCAGTCACTGCATCACATTACCCTCAGTCACAGCATCCCATTTCCATCAGTCACAGCATCCCATTTCACTCAGGGACTGCATCCCATTTCACTCAGGGACTGCATCCCATTTCACCTAGTCACTTCCTCCGACTTCACTCAGTCACTCCCTCGCATTTCAGTCAGTCACTCCCTCGCATTTCAGTCAGTCACTCCCTCGCATTTCAGTCAGTCACTCCCTACCATTTCAGTCAGTCACTCCCTACCATTTCAGTCAGTCACTCCTTACCATTTCAGTCAGTCACTCCTTACCATTTCAGTCAGTCACTCCCGACCATTTCAGTCAGTCACTCCCGACCATTTCAGTCAGTCACTCCCGACCATTTCAGTCAGTCACTCCCGACCATTTCAGTCAGTCACTGCATCTCATTTCCCTCAGTCACTGCATAGCATTTCCCCACTGTCACTGCATCACATTTCTGTCAGTCACTGCATCACATTTCTGTCAGTCACTGCATCCCATTACCATCCGTCACTGCATCCCATTTCACTCAGTCACTGCATCCCATTTCACACAGTGACTGCACCCATTTCACACAGTGACTGCACCCATTTCGCACAGTGACTGCACCCATTTCACACAGTCACTGCATCTCCTTTTCCTCAGACACTGCATCCTATTTCCCTCAGTATCTGCGTCACATTTCCGACAGAAACTGCATCACATTTCACTCAATCTCAGCACCCCATTTCACTCATTCACTGCCTCCCAATTCATGCAGTCACTCCGTCCCATTTCACTCACTCAGTGCGTACCATTTCCCTCAGTGACTGCATCCCATTTCTATCAGTCGCGACATCCCATTTCCCTCAGTCACTGCATCCCATTACCATCAGTCACTGCATCCCATTCACTCAGTCACTGCATCCCATTTCACTCAGTCACTGCATCCCATTTCACTCAGTCACTGCATCCCATTTCACTCAGTCACTGCATCACATTACCCTGAGTCACAGCATCCCATTTCACTCAGTGACTGCATCACATTTCACTCAGTGACTGCATCCCATTTCACTCAATCACTGCCTCCCATTTCCCACAGTCACTGCAACCCATTTCCCACAGTCACTGCAACCCATTTCCCACAGTCACTGCAACCCATTTCCCACAGTCACTGCGTCTCCTTTCCATCAGTCACAGCATCCCATTTCCCTCAGTCAGAGCATCGCATTTAACTCAGTCACTTCATCCCATTTAACTGAGACGGTGAATCTCATTGAACTGAGACGGTGCATCCCATTACCCTCAGTCACAGCATTCCATTTCCCTCAGTTACTGCATCTCATTTCCATCAGTCACTGCATCCCATTTCACACAGTCACTGCATCCCATTTCACTCAGTCACTGCATCCCATTTGCCATATTCACTGAATCTCCTTTCCTTCAGTCACTGCATCCCATTTAACCGAGACAGTGAATACGATTCAGCTGAGACAGTGCATCCGTTTCCGTCAGTCACCGCCCCCCATTCCCCACAGTCACCGCATTCCAATTCCCTCAGTCATCGCATCCCATTTCCCTCAGTCACCGCATTCCATTTCCCTCAGTCACCGCATCCCATTTCCCTCAGTCACCGTATACCATTTCCCTCAGTCACCGTATACCATTTCCCTCAGTCACTGCATCCCATTACCATCAGTCACTGCATCCCATTTCACTCAGTCACTGCATCCCATTTCACTCAGTCACTGCATCACTTTTCACTCAGTCACAGCCTCCCACTTCACGCAGTCACAGCCACCCACTTCACTCAGTCACTGCCTCCCAATTCACTCAGTCACTCTGTCCCATTTCACTCAGTCACTACCTCCCATTTCAGTCAGTCACTGCATCCTATTTCCCTCAGTCACCGCGTCCCATTTCTGTCAGTCACTGCGTCCCATTTCACGCAGTCACTGCATCCCATTTGACTCAGTCACTACATCCTATTTAACTGAGACAGTGAATCCTATTCAACTGAGACAGTGCATCCATTTCCCTTAGTCACCGCACCCTATTCCCCACAGTCACTGCATACCATTTCCCTCAGTCACCGCTTCCCATGGCCCTCACTCACTGCATCACATGACCCTCAGTCACTGCTTCCCATGAACCTCAGTCACTGCATCACATTACCCTCAGTCACAGCATCCCATTTCCATCAGTCACAGCATCCCATTTCACTCAGGGACTGCATCCCATTTCACTCAGGGACTGCATCCCATTTCACCTAGTCACTCCCTCGCATTTCACTCAGTCACTCCCTCGCATTTCAGTCAGTCACTCCCTCGCATTTCAGTCAGTCACTCCCTCGCATTTCAGTCAGTCACTCCCTCGCATTTCAGTCAGTCACTCCCTCGCATTTCAGTCAGTCACTCCCTCGCATTTCAGTCAGTCACTCCCTCGCATTTCAGTCAGTCACTCCCTACCATTTCAGTCAGTCACTCCCTACCATTTCAGTCAGTCACTCCCTACCATTTCAGTCAGTCACTCCCTACCATTTCAGTCAGTCACTCCCGACCATTTCAGTCAGTCACTCCCTACCATTTCAGTCAGTCACTGCATAGCATTTCCCCACTGTCACTGCATCACATTTCTGTCAGTCACTGCATCACATTTCTGTCAGTCACTGCATCCCATTACCATCCGTCACTGCATCCCATTTCACTCAGTCACTGCATCCCATTTCACACAGTGACTGCACCCATTTCACACAGTGACTGCACCCATTTCACACAGTGACTGCACCCATTTCGCACAGTGACTGCACCCATTTCGCACAGTCACTGCACCCATTTCACACAGTCACTGCATCTCCTTTTCCTCAGACACTGCATCCTATTTCCCTCAGTATCTGCGTCACATTTCCGACAGAAACTGCATCACATTTCACTCAGTCTCAGCACCCCATTTCACTCAGTCACTGCCTCCCAATTCATGCAGTCACTCCGTCCCATTTCACTCACTCAGTGCGTACCATTTCCCTCAGTGACTGCATCCCATTTCTATCAGTCGCGACATCCCATTTCCCTCAGTCACTGCATCCCATTACCATCAGTCACTGCATCCCATTCACTCAGTCACTGCATCCCATTCACTCAGTCACTGCATCCCATTTCACTCAGTCACTGCATCCCATTTCACTCAGTCACTGCATCCCATTTCACTCAGTCACTGCATCCCATTTCACTCAGTCACTGCATCCCATTTCACTCAGTCACTGCATCACATTACCCTGAGTCACAGCATCCCATTTCACTCAGTGACTGCATCACATTTCACTCAGTGACTGCATCCCATTTCACTCAATCACTGCCTCCCATTTCCCACAGTCACTGCAACCCATTTCCCACAGTCACTGCAACCCATTTCCCACAGTCACTGCAACCCATTTCCCACAGTCACTGCGTCTCCTTTCCATCAGTCACAGCATCCCATTTCCCTCAGTCACAGCATCCCATTTCCCTCAGTCAGAGCATCGCATTTAACTCAGTCACTTCATCCCATTTAACTGAGACAGTGAATCTCATTGAACTGAGACGGTGCATCCCATTACCCTCAGTCACAGCATTCCATTTCCCTCAGTTACTGCATCTCATTTCCATCAGTCACTGCATTCCATTTCACTCAGTCACTGCATCACATTGCACTCAGTCACTGCATCACATTGCACTCAGTCACTGCATCGCATTTCACGCAGTCACTGCATCCCATTTCACGCAGTCACTGCATCCCAATTCCATCAGTCATTGCATCCCATGTCCGTGTGTCACTGCATCCCATGTCCGTGTGTCACTGCATCCCATGTCTCTCAGTCACTGCATCTCATGTCCCTCAGTCACTGCATCCCATGTCCCACAGTCACTGCATCCCATGTCCCTCAGTCACTGCATCCCATGTCCCTCAGTCACTGCATCACATTTCCTTCAGACACTGCAGCTCATGTCACTCTGTCACTGCATCCAATTTCCATCAGTCAGTGCATCCCATTTCACCCAGTCACTGCATCCCACTGCACTCACTGATGCATCCCATTTCACTCAGTCACTGCATCACATTGCACTCAGTGACTGCATCGCATTTCACGCAGTCACTGCATCCCAATTCCCTCAGTCACTGCATCCCATGTCCATGTGTCACTGCATCCCATGTCCGTGTGTCACTGCATCCCATGTCCGTGTGTCACTGCATCCCATGTCCCACAGTCACTGCATCCCATGTCCGTGTGTCACTGCATCCCATGTCCCACAGTCACTGCATCCCATGTCCCTCAGTCACTGCATCCCATGTCCCTCACTGACTGCATCACATTTCACTCAGTCACTGCATCATATTGCACTCAGTCACTGCATCACATTGCACTCAGTCACTGCATCACATTGCACTCAGTGACTGCATCGCATTTCACTCAGTCACTGCATCCCATTTCACGCAGTCACTGCATCCCAATTCCATCAGTCATTGCATCCCATGTCCGTGTGTCACTGCATCCCATGTCCGTGTGTCACTGCATCCCATGTCTCTCAGTCACTGCATCTCATGTCCCTCAGTCACTGCATCCCATGTCCCTCAGTCACTGCATCCCATGTCCCTCAGTCACTGCATCCCATTTCCCTCAGTCACTGCATCACATTTCCTTCAGACACTGCAGCTCATGTCACTCTGTCACTGCATCCCATTTCACCCAGTCACTGCATCCCATTGCACTCACTGATGCATCCCATTTCACTCAGTCACTGCATCACATTGCACTCAGTGACTGCATCGCATTTCACGCAGTCACTGCATCCCAATTCCCTCAGTCACTGCATCCCATGTCCATGTGTCACTGCATCCCATGTCCGTGTGTCAGTGCATCCCATGTCCCTCAGTCACTGCATCCCATGTCCCTCAGTGACTGCATCACATTTCACTCAGTCACTGCATCACATTGCACTCAGCCACTGCATCACATTGCACACAGTGACTGCATCGCATTTCACTCAGTCACTGCATCCCATTTCACGCAGTCACTGCATCCCAATTCCATCAGTCATTGCATCCCATGTCCGTGTGTCACTGCATCCCATGTCTCTCAGTCACTGCATCTCACGTCCCTCAGTCACTGCATCCCATGTCCCTCAGTCACTGCATCCCATTTCCCTCAGTCACTGCATCCCATTTCCCTCAGTCACTGCATCACATTTCCTTCAGACACTGCAGCTCATGTCACTCTGTCACTGCATCCAATTTCCATCAGTCACTGCATCCCATTTCACCCAGTCACTGCATCCCATTGCACTCACTGATGCATCCCATTTCACTCAGTCACTGCATCACATTGCACTCAGTGACTGCATTGCATTTCACGCAGTCACTGCATCCCAATTCCCTCAGTCACTGCATCCCATGTCCATGTGTCACTGCATCCCATGTCCGTGTGTCACTGCATCCCATGTCCCACAGTCACTGCATCCCATGTCCCACAGTCACTGCATCCCATGTCCCTCAGTGACTGCATCACACTTCACTCAGTCACTGCATTACATTGCACTCAGTAACTGCATCGCATTTCACTCAGTCACTGCATCCCATTTCACTCAGTCACTGCATCCCAATTCCATCAGTCACTGCATCCCATGTCCGTGTGTCACTGCATCCCATGTCCGTGTGTCACTGCATCCCATGTCCGTGTGTCACTGCATCCCATGTCCCTCAGTCACTGCATGCCATGTCCCTCAGTCACTGCATCCCATGTCACTCAGTCACTGCGTCCCTTTTCGGTCAGGCACTGTATCCCATTTCCCTCAGTCACTGCACCCCATGCCCGCTCGGGCACTGATTCCCTATTAACTCAGAAACACCTTCCCAGTACCTCTGTCACTGCAGCTCATGTCACTCTGTCACTGCATCGCATTTCCATCAGACAGTCCATCTCATTTCACTCAGTCACTGCATCCCATTTCCCTCAGACACTGCATCCCATTTCCCTCAGCCACTGCGTCCCATGTCCCTCAGCCACTGCGTCCCATGTCCCTCAGCCACTGCGTCCCATGTCCCTCAGTCACTGCATCCCATTTCACTCAGTCACTGCATCCCATTTCACTCAGTCACTGAATTACATTTCACTCAGTCAGTGCATCCCATTTCCCTCAGTCACTGCATCCCATGTCCCTCAGTCAGTGCATCCCATTTCCCTCAGTCACTACATCCCAATTCCCTCAGTCACTGAATCCCATGTCCGTGCGTCACTGCATCCCATGTCCGTGTGTCACTGCATCCCATGTCCGTGCGTCACTGCATCTCATGTCCCTCAGTCACTGCATCCCATGTCCCTCAGTCACTGCATCCCATTTCACTCAGTCAGTGCGTCCCTTTTCGGTCAGGCACTGTATCCCATTTCCCTCAGTCACTGCACCCAAAGCCCGCTCGGGCACTGATTCCCTGTTAACTCAGTCACTCCTTCCCAGTGCCTCTGTCACTGCAGCTCATGTCACTCTGTCTATGCTTCGCATTTCCATCAGACAGTGCATCCCATTTCCCTCAGTCACGGCATCCCATGTCCCTCAGTCACTGCTTCCCATGTCCCTCAGTCACTGCTTCCCATGTCCCTCAGTCACCGCATCCCATTTCACTCAATCACTGCATCCCATGTCCCTCAGTCACCGCATCCCATTTCACTCAATCACTGCATCACATTACCCTGAGTCACAGCATCCCATTTCACTCAGTGACTGCATCACATTTCACTCAGTGACTGCATCCCATTTCACTCAATCACTGCCTCCCATTTCCCACAGTCACTGCAACCCATTTGCCACAGTCACTGCAACCCATTTCCCACAGTCACTGCGTCTCCTTTCCATCAGTCACAGCATCCCATTTCCCTCAGTCAGAGCATCGCATTTAACACAGTCACTTCATCCCATTTAACTGAGACAGTGAATCTCATTGAACTGAGACGGTGCATCCCATTACCCTCAGTCACAGCATCCATTTCCCTCAGCTACTGCATCTCATTTCCATCAGTCAATGCATCCCATTTCACTCAGCCACTGCATCCCATTTCACTCAGCCACTGCATCCCATTTCACTCAGCCACTGCATCCCATTTCACTCAGCCACTGCATCCCATTTCACTCAGCCACTGCATCACATTTCACTCAGTCACTGCATCACATTGCACTCAGTCACTGCATCACATTGCACTCAGTGACTGCATCGCATTTCACGCAGTCACTGCATCCCAATTCCCTCAGTCACTGCATCCCATGTCCGTGTGTCACTGCATCCCATGTCCGTGTGTCACTGCATCCCATGTCCGTGTGTCACTGCATCCCATGTCCGTGTGTCACTGCATCCCATGTCCCTCAGTCACTGCATCCCATGTCCCTCAGTCACTGCATCCCATGTCCCTCACTGACTGCATCACATTTCACTCAGTCACTGCATCATATTGCACTCAGTCACTGCATCACATTGCACTCAGTCACTGCATCACATTGCACTCAGTCACTGCATCACATTTCACTCAGTCACTGCATCCCATTTCACGCAGTCACTGCATCCCAATTCCATCAGTCATTGCATCCCATGTCCGTGTGTCACTGCATCCCATGTCCGTGTGTCACTGCATCCCATGTCTCTCAGTCACTGCATCTCATGTCCCTCAGTCACTGCATCCCATGTCCCTCAGTCACTGCATCCCATGTCCCTCAGTCACTGCATCCCATGTCCCTCAGTCACTGCATCCCATTTCCCTCAGTCACTGCATCCCATTTCCTTCAGACACTGCATCCCATTGCACTCACTGATGCATCCCATTTCACTCAGTCACTGCATCACATTTCACTCAGTGACTGCATCGCATTTCACGCAGTCACTGCATCCCAATTCCCTCAGTCACTGCATCCCATGTCCATGTGTCACTGCATCCCATGTCCGTGTGTCAGTGCATCCCATGTCCCTCAGTCACTGCATCCCATGTCCCTCAGTCACTGCATCCCATGTACCTCAGTGACTGCATCACATTGCACTCAGTCACTGCATCACATTGCACTCAGCCACTGCATCACATTGCACACAGTGACTGCATCGCATTTCACTCAGTCACTGCATCCCATTTCACGCAGTCACTGCATCCCAATTCCATCAGTCATTGCATCCCATGTCCTTGTGTCACTGCATCCCATGTCCGTGTGTCACTGCATCCCATGTCTCTCAGTCACTGCATCTCACGTCCCTCAGTCACTGCATCCCATGTCCCTCAGTCACTGCATCCCATTTCCCTCAGTCACTGCATCCCATTTCCCTCAGTCACTGCATCACATTTCCTTCAGACACTGCAGCTCATGTCACTCTGTCACTGCATCCAATTTCAATCAGTCACTGCATCCCATTTCACCCAGTCACTGCATCCCATTGCACTCACTGATGCATCCCATTTCACTCAGTCACTGCATCACATTGCACTCAGTGACTGCATTGCATTTCACGCAGTCACTGCATCCCAATTCCCTCAGTCACTGCATCCCATGTCCATGTGTCACTGCATCCCATGTCCGTGTGTCACTGCATCCCATGTCCCACAGTCACTGCATCCCATGTCCCACAGTCACTGCATCCCATGTCCCACAGTCACTGCATCCCATGTCCCTCAGTGACTGCATCACATTTCACTCAGTCACTGCATTACATTGCACTCAGTAACTGCATCGCATTTCACTCAGTCACTGCATCCCATTTCACTCAGTCACTGCATCCCAATTCCATCAGTCACTGCATCCCATGTCCGTGTGTCACTGCATCCCTTGTCCGTGTGTCACTGCATCCCATGTCCGTGTGTCACTGCATCCCATGTCCCTCAGTCACTGCATGCCATGTCCCTCAGTCACTGCATCCCATGTCACTCAGTCACTGCGTCCCTTTTCGGTCAGGCACTGTATCCCATTTCCCTCAGTCACTGCACCCCATGCCCGCTCGGGCACTGATTCCCTATTAACTCACAAACTCCTTCCCAGTACCTCTGTCACTGCAGCTCATGTCACTCTGTCACTGCATCCCATTTCCCTCAGTCACTGCATCCCATGTCCCTCAGTCACTGCATCCCATTTCACTCAGTCACTGCATCCCATTTCACTCAGTCACTGCATCCCATTTCACTCAGTCACTGCATCCCATTTCACTCAGTGACTGAATCACATTTCACTCAGTCAGTGCATCCCATTTCCCTCAGTCACTGCATCCAATGTCCCTCAGTCAGTGCATCCCATTTCCCTCAGTCACTACATCCCAATTCCCTCAGTCACTGAATCCCATGTCCGTGCGTCACTGCATCCCATGTCCGTGCGTCACTGCATCCCATGTCCGTGCGTCACTGCATCTCATGTCCCTCAGTCACTGCATCCCATGTCCCTCAGTCACTGCATCCCATTTCACTCAGTCAGTGCGTCCCTTTTCGGTCAGGCACTGTATCCCATTTCCCTCAGTCACTGCACCCAAAGCCCGCTCGGGCACTGATTCCCTATTAACTCAGTCACTCCTTCCCAGTGCCTCTGTCACTGCAGCTCATGTCACTCTGTCTATGCATCGCATTTCCATCAGACAGTGCATCCCATTTCCCTCAGTCACGGCATCCCATGTCCCTCAGTCACTGCATCCTATTTCACTCAATCACTGCATCCCATTTCACTCAGTCACTGCATCACATTACCCTGAGTCACAGCATCCCATTTCACTCAGTGACTGCATCACATTTCACTCAGTGACTGCATCCCATTTCACTCAATCACTGCCTCCCATTTCCCACAGTCACTGCAACCCATTTCCCTCAGTCACTGCATCACATTTCCTTCAGACACTGCAGCTCATGTCACTCTGTCACTGCATCCAATTTCCATCAGTCACTGCATCCCATTTCACCCAGTCACTGCATCCCATTGCACTCACTGATGCATCCCATTTCACTCAGTCACTGCATCACATTTCACTCAGTGACTGCATCACATTTCACGCAGTCACTGCATCCCAATTCCCTCAGTCACTGCATCCCATGTCCATGTGTCACTGCATCCCATGTCCGTGTGTCAGTGCATCCCATGTCCCTCAGTCACTGCATCCCATGTCCCTCAGTGACTGCATCACATTTCACTCAGTCACTGCATCACATTGCACTCAGCCACTGCATCACATTGCACACAGTGACTGCATCGCATTTCACTCAGTCACTGCATCCCATTTCACGCAGTCACTGCATCCCAATTCCATCAGTCATTGCATCCCATGTCCTTGTGTCACTGCATCCCATGTCCGTGTGTCACTGCATCCCATGTCTCTCAGTCACTGCATCTCACGTCCCTCAGTCACTGCATCCCATGTCCCTCAGTCACTGCAACCCATTTCCCTCAGTCACTGCATCACATTTCCTTCAGACACTGCAGCTCATGTCACTCTGTCACTGCATCCAATTTCCATCAGTCACTGCATCCCATTTCACTCAGTCACTGCATCACATTGCACTCAGTGACTGCATCCCATTTCACTCAGTGACTGCATCACATTTCACTCAGTCACTGCATTACATTGCACTCAGTAACTGCATCGCATTTCACTCAGTCACTGCATCCCATTTCACTCAGTCACTGCATCCCAATTCCATCAGTCACTGCATCCCATGTCCGTGTGTCACTGCATCCCATGTCCGTGTGTCACTGAATCCCATGTCCCTCAGTCACTGCATGCCATGTCCCTCAGTCACTGCATCCCATGTCCCTCAGTCACTGCATCCCATGTCACTCAGTCACTGCATCCCATGTCACTCAGTCACTGCGTCCCTTTTCGGTCAGGCACTGTATCCCATTTCCCTCAGTCACTGCACCCCATGCCCGCTCGGGCACTGATTCCCTATTAACTCAGAAACTCCTTCCCAGTAACTCTGTCACTGCAGCTCATGTCACTCTGTCACTGCATCGCATTTCCATCAGACAGTGCATCCCATTTCACTCAGTCACTGCATCCCATTTCCCTCAGACACTGCATCCCATTTCCCTCAGTCACTGCGTCCCATGTCCCTCAGTCACTGCGTCCCATTTCACTCAGTCACTGCATCCCATTTCACTCAGTGACTGAATCACATTTCACTCAGTCAGTGCATCCCATTTCCCTCAGTCACTGCATCCCATGTCCCTCAGTCACTGCATCCCATTTCCAACAGTCACTACATCCCAATTCCCTCAGTCACTGAATCCCATGTCCGTGCGTCACTGCATCCCATGTCCGTGCGTCACTGCATCCCATGTCCCTCAGTCACTGCATCCCATGTCCCTCAGTCACTGCATCCCATGTCCCTCAGTCACTGCATCCCATGTCCCTCAGTCACTGCATCCCATGTCCCTCAGTCACTGCATCCCATGTCCCTCAGTCACTGCATCCCATTTCACTCAGTCAGTGCGTCCCTTTTCGGTCAGGCACTGTATCCCATTTCCCTCAGTCACTGCACCCAAAGCCCGCTCGGGCACTGATTCCCTATTAACTCAGTCACTCCTTCCCAGTGCCTCTGTCACTGCAGCTCATGTCACTCTGTCTATGCATCGCATTTCCATCAGACAGTGCATCCCATTTCCCTCAGTCACGGCATCCCATGTCCCTCAGTCACTGCTTCCCAAGTCCCTCAGTCACTGCTTCCCATGTCCCTCAGTCACCGCATCCCATTTCACTCAATCACTGCATCCCATTTCACTCAGTCACTGCATCTCCTTCACCATAGTCACTGCATCCCATTTTCATCTCTCACTGTTCCCAGTATCTCACAGACGCTGCATTCAATTTCCCACACTCACTGCATCCCATTTCCCATCGTGGCAGCATCTCCTTTCCCTCAGTCTCTGCATCGCATTTCACTCAGTGATTGCATCCCATTTCCCTCAGTCACTGCTTCCCATGTCCCTCAGTCAGTGCATCCCATTTCCCTCAGTCACTGCATCCCAATTCCCTCAGTCACTGAATCCCATGTCCGTGCATCACTGCATCCCATGTCCGTGTGTCAATGCATCCCATGTCTCTCAGTCACTGCATCTCATGTCCTTCAGTCACGGCATCTCATGAACCTCAGTCACTGCACCCAAAGCCCGCTCGGGCACTGATTCCCGATTAACTCAGTCACTCCTTCCCAGTACCTCTGTCACTGCAGCTCATGTCACTCTGTCACTGCATCGCATTTCTATCAGACAGTGCATCTCATTTCACTCAGTCACTGCATCCCATTTCCCTCAGTCACGGCATCCCATTTCCCTCAGTCACGGCATCCCATTTCCCTCAGTCACGGCATCCCATTTCCCTCAGTCACGGCATCCCATTTCCCTCAGTCACGGCATCCCATGTCCCTCAGTCACGGCATCCCATGTCCCTCAGTCACTGCATCCCATGTCCCTCAGTCACTGCTTCCCATTTCACTCAGTCACTGCATCCCATTTCACTCAATCACTGCATCCCATTTCACTCAGTCACTGTATCCCATTTCCTTCAGTCACTGCCTCTCCTTCACCACAGTCACTGCATCCCATTTCACGCAGTCACTGAATCGTATTTTACTCAGTCACTGCATCCCATTTCACTCAATCACTGCATCTCCTTCACCAAAGTCACTGCATCCCGTTTCCATCAGTCACTGTTTCCCTGATCTCACAGACGCTGCATTCAATTTCCCACACTCACTGCATCCCATTTCCCATCGTCACAGCATCTCCTTTCCCTCAGTCTCTGCATCGCAATTCACTCAGTGATTGCATCCCATTTCCCTCAGTCACTGCATCCCATTTCCCTCAGTCACTGCATCCCATTTCCGTCAGTCACTGCCTGCCATTTCCCTCAGTCACTGCATCCCATTGCACTCACTGATGCATCCCATTTCAAGCAGTCACTGCATCACATTTCCATCAGTCACTGCATCCCATTGCACTCACTGATGCATCCCATTTCAAGCAGTCACTGCATCACATTTCCATCAGTCAGTGTTTCCCGTATCTCACAGACGATGAATTCAATTTCCCACACTGACTGCATCCCATTTCCCTCAGTCACTGCATCCCATTTCCCTCAGTCACTGCATCACATTTCCTTCAGACACTGCAGCTCATGTCACTCTGTCACTGCATCCAATTTCCATCAGTCACTGCATCCCATTTCACCCAGTCACTGCATCCCATTGCACTCACTGATGCATCCCATTTCAAGCAGTCACTGCATCACATTTCACTCAGTCACTGCATCACATTGCACTCAGTGACTGCATCACATTTCACGCAGTCACTGCATCCCAATTCCCTCAGTCACTGCATCCCATGTCCGTGTGTCACTGCATCCCATGTCCGTGTGTCACTGCATCCCATGTCCGTGTGTCACTGCATCCCATGTCCGTGTGTCACTGCATCCCATGTCCGTGTGTCACTGCATCCCAAGTCCCTCAGTCACTGTATCCCATGTCCCTCAGTCACTGCATCCCATGTCCCTCAGTCACTGCATCCCATGTCCCTCAGTCACTGCATCCCATGTCCCTCAGTCACTGCATCCCATGTCCCTCAGTCACTGCTTCCCATTTCACTCAGTCACTGCATCTCATTTCACTCAGTCACTGCATCTCATTTCACTCAGTCACTGCATCCCATTTCACTCAGCCACTTCATCCTATTTCACTCAGTGACTGCATCACAGTTCACTCAGTGACTGAATCACAGTACACTCAGTGAGTGCATCATATTTCAGTCAGTGACGGAATCACATTTCACTCAGTGACGGAATCACGTTTCACTGAGTCACTGCGTCGCATTTCACTGAGTCACTGCATCCCTTTTCCCTCAGTCACTGCATCCCATTTCACTCTGTCACTGCATCCCTTTTCACTCTGTCACTGCATCAGAGTTCACTCTGTCACTGCATCCCATTTCACGCAGTCACTGCATCCCATTTCACACAGTCACTGCATCCCATTTCACACAGTCACTGCATCCCATTTCACACAGTCACTGCATCCCATTTCACACAGTCACTGCATCCCATTTCACTCAGTCACTGCATCCCATTTCACTCAGTCGCTGCATCCCCTTCACCACAGTCAGTGCATCCCATTTCCATCAGTCACTGTTTTCGTATCTCACAGACAGTGCATTCTATGCTTCTCATTTCACTTCGTCACTGCAGCTCATGTCGCTCTGTCACTGCATCCAATTTCCATCAGTCAGTGCATCGCATTTCACTCAGTCAGTGCATCTCATTTCCGTCAGTTACTGCATCATATTTCCATCAAACAAGGCATCTCATTTCACTCAGTCACTGCATCGCATTTCACTCAGTCAGTGCTTACCATTTCACTTAGTCACTGCATGTCATTTCACACAGTCACTGCAACCCATTTCCCTCAGCCACTGCATCCCATTTCACTCAGTCACTGCATCCCATTTCACACAGTCACTGCATCACATTTCACTCAGTCACTGCATCTCCTTCACCATAGTCACTGCATCCCATTTTCATCTCTCACTGTTCCCCGTATCTCACAGACGCTGCATTCAATTTCCCACACTCACTGCATCCCATTTCCCATCGTGGCAGCATCTCCTTTCCCTCAGTCTCTGCATCGCATTTCACTCAGTGATTGCATCCCATTTCCCTCAGTCACTGCTTCCCATGTCCCTCAGTCACTGCATCCCATTTGACTCAGTGACTGAATCACATTTCACTCAGTCAGTGCATCCCATTTCCCTCAGTCACTGCATCCCAATTCCCTCAGTCACTGCATCCCAATTCCCTCAGTCACTGAATCCCATGTCCGTGCGTCACTGCATCCCATGTCCGTGTGTCACTGCATCCCATGTCTCTCAGTCACTGCATCTCATGTCCTTCAGTCACTGCATCTCATGTCCCTCAGTCACTGCATCCCATGTCCCTCAGTCACTGCATCCCATTTCACTCAGTCACTGCATCCCATTTCACTCAGTCAGTGCAGCCCTTTTCGGTCAGGCACTGTATCCCATTTCCCTCAGTCACTGCACCCAAAGCCCGCTCGGGCACTGATTCCCGATTAACTCAGTCACTCCTTCCCAGTACCTCCGTCACTGCATCGCATTTCCATCAGACAGTGCATCTCATTTCACTCAGTCACTGCATCCCATTTCCCTCAGTCACTGCATCCCATGTCCCTCAGTCACTGCTTCCCATGTCCCTCAGTCACTGCTTCCCATGTCCCTCAGTCACTGCTTCCCATGTCCCTCAGTCACTGCTTCCCATGTCTCTCAGTCACTGCTTCCCATTTCACTCAGTCACTGCTTCCCATTTCACTCAGTCACTGCATCCCATTTCACTCAGTCACTGTATCCCATTTCCTTCAGTCACTGCATCTCCTTCACCGCAGTCACTGCATCCCATTTCACGCAGTCACTGCATCGTATTTTACTCAGTCACTGCATCCCATTTCACTCAATCACTGCATCTCCTTCACGCAGTCACTGCATCCCGTTTCCATCAGTCACTGTTTCTCTTATCTCACAAACGCTGCATTCAATTTCCCACACTCACTGCATCCCATTTCCCATCGTCACAGCATCTCCTTTCCCTCAGTCTCTGCATCGCAATTCACTCAGTGATTGCATCCCATTTCCCTCAGTCACTGCATCCCATTTCCGTCAGTCACTGCATCCCATTTCCCTCAGTCACTGCATCACATTTCCTTCAGACACTGCAGCTCATGTCACTCTGTCACTGCATCCAATTTCCATCAGTCACTGCATCCCATTTCACCCAGTCACTGCATCCCATTGCACTCACTGATGCATCCCATTTCAAGCAGTCACTGCATCACATTTCCATCAGTCACTGTTTCCCGTATCCAACAGACGATGAATTCAATTTCCCACACTCACTGCATCCCATTTCCCTCAGTCACTGCATCCCATTTCCCTCAGTCACTGCATCACATTTCCTTCAGACACTGCAGCTCATGTCACTCTGTCACTGCATCCAATTTCCATCAGTCACTGCATCCCATTTCACGCAGTCACTGCATCCCATTTCACGCAGTCACTGCATCCCATTTCACGCAGTCACTGCATCCCATTTCACGCAGTCACTGCATCCCATTTCACGCAGTCACTGCATCCCATTTCACGCAGTCACTGCATCCCATTTCACGCAGTCACTGCTTCCCATTTCACGCAGTCACTGCATCCCATTTCACTCAGTCACTGCATCCCATTTCACTCAGTCACTGCATCTCCTTCACCACAGTCACTGCATCCCATTTTCATCACTCACTGTTCTCCGTATCTCACAGACGCTGCTTTCAATTTCCCACTCTCACTGCATCCCATTTCCCATAGTCACAGCATCTCCTTTCCCTCAGTCTCTGCATCGCATTTCACTCAGTGATTGCATCCTACTTCACAAAAATACTGAATCCCTTTTCCCTCAGTCACTGCATCTCATTTCACTCAGTCCCTGCATCCCATTCAACTCAGTGATGCATCACATTTCACTCAGAGACAGCAACAGATTTCACTCAGTGACTGCAGCCCATTTCTCTCAGTCACTGTATCACATTTCACTCAGTCACTCTATCACATTTCGCTCAGTCACTGCATCTCATTTCACTCGGTCACTGCATCCCATTTCCCTTAGTCACTGCATCCCATTTCCCTTAGTCACTGCATCCCAATTCCCTCAGGTCACTGCATCCCATGTCCGTGTGTCACTGCATCCCATGTCCCTCATTCACTGCATCCCATTTCCCTCAGTCACGGCATCCCATGTCCATCAGTCACGGCATCCCATGTCCATCAGTCACGGCATCCCATGTCCCTCAGTCACGGCATCCCATGTCCCTCAGTCACTGCATCCCATGTCCCTCAGTCACTGCATCCCATGTCCCTCAGTCACTGCATCCCATGTCCCTCAGTCACTGCATCCCATTTCACTCAGTCACTGCATCCCATTTCACTCAGTCACTGCATCCCATTTCACTCAATCACTGCATCTCCTTCACCACAGTCACTGCATCCCATTTCACGCAGTCACTGAATCGTATTTTACTCAGTCACTGCATCCCATTTCACTCAATCACTGCATCTCCTTCACCATAGTCACTGCATCCCGTTTCCATCAGTCACTGATCCCCGTATCTCACAGACGCTGCATTCAATTTCTGACACTCACTGCATCCCATTTCCCATCGTGGCAGCATCTCCTTTCCCTCAGTCTCTGCATCGCAATTCACTCAGTGATTGCATCCCATTTCCCTCAGTCACTGCATCCCATTTCCCTCAGTCACTGCATCCCATGTCCCTCAGTCACTGCTTCCCATGTCCCTCAGTCACTGCATCCCATGTCCCTCAGTCACTGCATCCCATGTCCCTCAGTCACTGCTTCCCATTTCACTCAGTCACTGCATCTCATTTCACTCAGTCACTGCATCTCATTTCACTCAGTCACTGCATCCCATTTCACTCAGCCACTTCATCCTATTTCACTCAGTGACTGCATCACAGTTCACTCAGTGACTGAATCACAGTACACTCAGTGAGTGCATCATATTTCACTCAGTGACGGAATCACATTTCACTCAGTGACGGAATCACATTTCACTGAGTCACTGCGTCGCATTTCACTGAGTCACTGCATCCCTTTTCCCTCAGTCACTGCATCCCATTTCACTCTGTCACTGCATCCCTTTTCCCTCAGTCACTGCATCCCATTTCACTCTGTCACTGCATCCACTTTCACTCTGTCACTGCATCAGAGTTCACTCTGTCACTGCATCCCATTTCACGCAGTCACTGCATCCCATTTCACACAGTCACTGCATCCCATTTCACACAGTCACTGCATCCCATTTCACACAGTCACTGCATCCCATTTCACACAGTCACTGCATCCCATTTCACACAGTCACTGCATCCCATTTCACACAGTCACTGCATCCCATTTCACTCAGTCGCTGCATCCCCTTCACCACAGTCAGTGCATCCCATTTCCATCAGTCACTGATTTCGTATCTCACAGACAGTGCATTCTATGCTTCTCATTTCACTTCGTCACTGCAGCTCATGTCGCTCTGTCACTGCATCCAATTTCCATCAGTCAGTGCATCGCATTTCACTCAGTCAGTGCATCTCATTTCCGTCAGTTACTGCATCATATTTCCATCAAACAAGGCATCTCATTTCACTCAGTCACTGCATCGCATTTCACTCAGTCAGTGCTTACCATTTCACTTAGTCACTGCATGTCATTTCACACAGTCACTGCAACCCATTTCCCTCAGACACTGCATCCCATTTCACTCAGTCACTGCATCCCATTTCACTCAGTCACTGCATCCCATTTCACTCAGTCACTGCATCCCATTTCACTCAGTCACTGCATCCCAATTCACTCAATCACTGCATCTCCTTCACCATAGTCACTGCATCCCATTTTCATCTCTCACTGTTCCCCGTATCTCACAGACGCTGCATTCAATTTCCCACACTCACTGCATCCCATTTCCCATCGTGGCAGCATCTCCTTTCCCTCAGTCTCTGCATCGCATTTCACTCAGTGATTGCATCCCATTTCCCTCAGTCACTGCTTCCCATGTCCCTCAGTCACTGCATCCCATTTGACTCAGTGACTGAATCACATTTCACTCAGTCAGTGCATCCCATTTCCCTCAGTCACTGCATCCCAATTCCCTCAGTCACTGCATCCCAATTCCCTCAGTCACTGCATCCCATGTCCGTGCGTCACTGCATCCCATGTCCGTGTGTCACTGCATCCCATGTCTCTCAGTCACTGCATCTCATGTCCTTCAGTCACTGCATCTCATGTCCCTCAGTCACTGCATCCCATGTCCCTCAGTCACTGCATCCCATGTCCCTCAGTCACTGCATCCCATGTCCCTCAGTCACTGCATCCCATTTCACTCAGTCAGTGCGTCCCTTTTCGGTCAGGCACTGTATCCCATTTCCCTCAGTCACTGCACCCAAAGCCCGCTCGGGCACTGATTCCCTATTAACTCAGTCACTCCTTCCCAGTGCCTCTGTCACTGCAGCTCATGTCACTCTGTCTATGCATCGCATTTCCATCAGACAGTGCATCCCATTTCCCTCAGTCACGGCATCCCATGTCCCTCAGTCACTGCATCCTATTTCACTCAATCACTGCATCCCATTTCACTCAGTCACTGCATCACATTACCCTGAGTCACAGCATCCCATTTCACTCAGTGACTGCATCACATTTCACTCAGTGACTGCATCCCATTTCACTCAATCACTGCCTCCCATTTCCCACAGTCACTGCAACCCATTTCCCACAGTCACTGCAACCCATTTCCCACAGTCACTGCAACCCATTTCCCACAGTCACAGCATCCCATTTCCCTCAGTCAGAGCATCGCATTTAACTCAGTCACTTCATCCCATTTAACTGAGACAGTGAATCTCATTGAACTGAGACGGTGCATCCCATTACCCTCAGTCACAGCATTCCATTTCCCTCAGTGACTGCATCTCATTTCCATCAGTCAATGCATCCCATTTCACTCAGCCACTGCATCCCATTTCACTCAGCCACTGCATCCCATTTCACACAGTCACTACATCCCATTTCACTCAGTCACTGCATCACATTGCACTCAGTCACTGCATCACATTGCACTCAGTCACTGCATCGCATTTCACGCAGTCACTGCATCCCAATTCCCTCAGTCACTGCATCCCATGTCCGTGTGTCACTGCATCCCATGTCCGTGTGTCACTGCATCCCATGTCCCTCAGTCACTGCATCCCATGTCCCTCAGTGACTGCATCACATTTCACTCAGTCACTGCATCATATTGCACTCAGTCACTGCATCACATTGCACTCAGTCACTGCATCGCATTGCACTCAGTGACTGCATCGCATTTCACTCAGTCACTGCATCCCATTTCACGCAGTCACTGCATCCCAATTCCATCAGTCATTGCATCCCATGTCCGTGTGTCACTGCATCCCATGTCCGTGTGTCACTGCATCCCATGTCTCTCAGTCACTGCATCTCATGTCCCTCAGTCACTGCATCCCATGTCCCTCAGTCACTGCATCCCATTTCCCTCAGTCACTGCATCCCATGTCCCTCAGTCACTGCATCCCATGTCCCTCAGTCACTGCATCCCATGTCCCTCAGTCACTGCAACCCATTTCCCTCAGTCACTGCATCACATTTCCTTCAGACACTGCAGCTCATGTCACTCTGTCACTGCATCCAATTTCCATCAGTCACTGCATCCCATTTCACCCAGTCACTGCATCCCATTGCACTCACTGATGCATCCCATTTCACTCAGTCACTGCATCACATTTCACTCAGTGACTGCATCGCATTTCACGCAGTCACTGCATCCCAATTCCCTCAGTCACTGCATCCCATGTCCATGTGTCACTGCATCCCATGTCCGTGTGTCAGTGCATCCCATGTCCCTCAGTCACTGCATCCCATGTCCCTCAGTCACTGCATCACATTGCACTCAGCCACTGCATCACATTGCACACAGTGACTGCATCGCATTTCACTCGGTCACTGCATCCCATTTCACGCAGTCACTGCATCCCAATTCCATCAGTCATTGCATCCCATGTCCTTGTGTCACTGCATCCCATGTCCGTGTGTCACTGCATCCCATGTCTCTCAGTCACTGCATCTCACGTCCCTCAGTCACTGCATCCCATGTCCCTCAGTCACTGCAACCCATTTCCCTCAGTCACTGCAACCCATTTCCTTCAGACACTGCAGCTCATGTCACTCTGTCACTGCATCCAATTTCCATCAGTCACTGCATCCCATTTCACCCAGTCACTGCATCCCCTTGCACTCACTGATGCATCCCATTTCACTCAGTCACTGCATCACATTGCACTCAGTGACTGCATCGCATTTCACTCAGTCACTGCATCACATTGCACTCAGTGACTGCATCGCATTTCACGCAGTCACTGCATCCCAATTCCCTCATTCACTGCATCCCATGTCCGTGTGTCACTGCATCGCATGTCCCACAGTCACTGCATCCCATGTCCCTCAGTGACTGCATCACATTTCACTCAGTCACTGCATTACATTGCACTCAGGAACTGCATCGCATTTCACTCAGTCACTGCATCCCATTTCACTCAGTCACTGCATCCCAATTCCATCAGTCACTGCATCCCATGTCCGTGTGTCACTGCATCCCATGTCCGTGTGTCACTGAATCCCATGTCCCTCAGTCACTGCATGCCATGTCCCTCAGTCACTGCATGCCATGTCCCTCAGTCACTGCATCCCATGTCCCTCAGTCACTGCATCCCATGTCCCTCAGTCACTGCGTCCCTTTTCGGTCAGGCACTGTATCCCATTTCCCTCAGTCACTGCACCCCATGCCCGCTCGGGCACTGATTCCCTATTAACTCAGAAACTCCTTCCCAGTAACTCTGTCACTGCAGCTCATGTCACTCTGTCACTGCATCGCATTTCCATCAGACAGTGCATCCCATTTCACTCAGTCACTGCATCCCATTTCCCTCAGACACTGCATCCCATTTCCCTCAGTCACTGCGTCCCATGTCCCTCAGTCACTGCGTCCCATGTCCCTCAGTCACTGCGTCCCATGTCCCTCAGTCACTGCGTCCCATTTCACTCAGTCACTGCATCCCATTTCACTCAGTGACTGAATCACATTTCACTCAGTCAGTGCATCCCATTTCCCTCAGTCACTGCATCCCATGTCCCTCAGTCAGTGCATCCCATTTCCAACAGTCACTACATCCCAATTCCCTCAGTCACTGAATCCCATGTCCGTGCGTCACTGCATCCCATGTCCGTGCGTCACTGCATCCCATGTCCCTCAGTCACTGCATCCCATGTCCCTCAGTCACTGCATCCCATGTCCCTCAGTCACTGCATCCCATGTCCCTCAGTCACTGCATCCCATGTCCCTCAGTCACTGCATCCCATTTCACTCAGTCAGTGCGTCCCTTTTCGGTCAGGCACTGTATCCCATTTCCCTCAGTCACTGCACCCAAAGCCCGCTCGGGCACTGATTCCCTATTAACTCAGTCACTCCTTCCCAGTGCCTCTGTCACTGCAGCTCATGTCACTCTGTCTATGCATCGCATTTCCATCAGACAGTGCATCCCATTTCCCTCAGTCACGGCATCCCATGTCCCTCAGTCACTGCTTCCCATGTCCCTCAGTCACTGCTTCCCATGTCCCTCAGTCACCGCATCCCATTTCACTCAATCACTGCATCCCATTTCACTCAGTCACTGCATCTCCTTCACCATAGTCACTGCATCCCATTTTCATCTCTCACTGTTCCCAGTATCTCACAGACGCTGCATTCAATTTCCCACACTCACTGCATCCCATTTCCCATCGTGGCAGCATCTCCTTTCCCTCAGTCTCTGCATCGCATTTCACTCAGTGATTGCATCCCATTTCCCTCAGTCACTGCTTCCCATGTCCCTCAGTCAGTGCATCCCATTTCCCTCAGTCACTGCATCCCAATTCCCTCAGTCACTGAATCCCATGTCCGTGCATCACTGCATCCCATGTCCGTGTGTCAATGCATCCCATGTCTCTCAGTCACTGCATCTCATGTCCTTCAGTCACGGCATCTCATGAACCTCAGTCACTGCACCCAAAGCCCGCTTGGGCACTGATTCCCGATTAACTCAGTCACTCCTTCCCAGTACCTCTGTCACTGCAGCTCATGTCACTCTGTCACTGCATCGCATTTCTATCAGACAGTGCATCTCATTTCACTCAGTCACTGCATCCCATTTCCCTCAGTCACGGCATCCCATTTCCCTCAGTCACGGCATCCCATTTCCCTCAGTCACGGCATCCCATTTCCCTCAGTCACGGCATCCCATTTCCCTCAGTCACGGCATCCCATTTCCCTCAGTCACGGCATCCCATGTCCCTCAGTCACGGCATCCCATGTCCCTCAGTCACTGCTTCCCATTTCACTCAGTCACTGCATCCCATTTCACTCAATCACTGCATCCCATTTCACTCAGTCACTGTATCCCATTTCCTTCAGTCACTGCCTCTCCTTCACCACAGTCACTGCATCCCATTTCACGCAGTCACTGAATCGTATTTTACTCAGTCACTGCATCCCATTTCACTCAATCACTGCATCTCCTTCACCAAAGTCACTGCATCCCGTTTCCATCAGTCACTGTTTCCCTGATCTCACAGACGCTGCATTCAATTTCCCACACTCACTGCATCCCATTTCCCATCGTCACAGCATCTCCTTTCCCTCAGTCTCTGCATCGCAATTCACTCAGTGATTGCATCCCATTTCCCTCAGTCACTGCATCCCATTTCCCTCAGTCACTGCATCCCATTTCCGTCAGTCACTGCCTGCCATTTCCCTCAGTCACTGCATCCCATTGCACTCACTGATGCATCCCATTTCAAGCAGTCACTGCATCACATTTCCATCAGTCACTGCATCCCATTGCACTCACTGATGCATCCCATTTCAAGCAGTCACTGCATCACATTTCCATCAGTCAGTGTTTCCCGTATCTCACAGACGATGAATTCAATTTCCCACACTGACTGCATCCCATTTCCCTCAGTCACTGCATCCCATTTCCCTCAGTCACTGCATCACATTTCCTTCAGACACTGCAGCTCATGTCACTCTGTCACTGCATCCAATTTCCATCAGTCACTGCATCCCATTTCACCCAGTCACTGCATCCCATTGCACTCACTGATGCATCCCATTTCAAGCAGTCACTGCATCACATTTCACTCAGTCACTGCATCACATTGCACTCAGTGACTGCATCACATTTCACGCAGTCACTGCATCCCAATTCCCTCAGTCACTGCATCCCATGTCCGTGTGTCACTGCATCCCATGTCCGTGTGTCACTGCATCCCATGTCCGTGTGTCACTGCATCCCATGTCCCTCAGTCACTGCATCCCATGTCCCTCAGTCACTGCATCCCATGTCCCTCAGTCACTGCATCCCATGTCCCTCAGTCACTGCATCCCATGTCCCTCAGTCACTGCATCCCATTTCACTCAGTCAGTGCGTCCCTTTTCGGTCAGGCACTGTATCCCATTTCCCTCAGTCACTGCACCCAAAGCCCGCTCGGGCACTGATTCCCTATTAACTCAGTCACTCCTTCCCAGTGCCTCTGTCACTGCAGCTCATGTCACTCTGTCTATGCATCGCATTTCCATCAGACAGTGCATCCCATTTCCCTCAGTCACGGCATCCCATGTCCCTCAGTCACTGCTTCCCATGTCCCTCAGTCACTGCTTCCCATGTCCCTCAGTCACCGCATCCCATTTCACTCAATCACTGCATCCCATTTCACTCAGTCACTGCATCTCCTTCACCATAGTCACTGCATCCCATTTTCATCTCTCACTGTTCCCAGTATCTCACAGACGCTGCATTCAATTTCCCACACTCACTGCATCCCATTTCCCATCGTGGCAGCATCTCCTTTCCCTCAGTCTCTGCATCGCATTTCACTCAGTGATTGCATCCCATTTCCCTCAGTCACTGCTTCCCATGTCCCTCAGTCAGTGCATCCCAATTCCCTCAGTCACTGAATCCCATGTCCGTGCATCACTGCATCCCATGTCCGTGTGTCAATGCATCCCATGTCTCTCAGTCACTGCATCTCATGTCCTTCAGTCACGGCATCTCATGAACCTCAGTCACTGCACCCAAAGCCCGCTCGGGCACTGATTCCCGATTAACTCAGTCACTCCTTCCCAGTACCTCTGTCACTGCAGCTCATGTCACTCTGTCACTGCATCGCATTTCTATCAGACAGTGCATCTCATTTCACTCAGTCACTGCATCCCATTTCCCTCAGTCACGGCATCCCATTTCCCTCAGTCACGGCATCCCATTTCCCTCAGTCACTGCATCCCATGTCCCTCAGTCACTGCTTCCCATTTCACTCAGTCACTGCTTCCCATTTCACTCAGTCACTGCTTCCCATTTCACTCAGTCACTGCATCCCATTTCACTCAGTCACTGCATCCCATTTCACTCAATCACTGCATCCCATTTCACTCAGTCACTGTATCCCATTTCCTTCAGTCACTGCCTCTCCTTCACCACAGTCACTGCATCCCATTTCACGCAGTCACTGAATCGTATTTTACTCAGTCACTGCATCCCATTTCCATCAGTCACTGTTTCCCTGATCTCACAGACGCTGCATTCAATTTCCCACACTCACTGCATCCCATTTCCCATCGTCACAGCATCTCCTTTCCCTCAGTCTCTGCATCGCAATTCACTCAGTGATTGCATCCCATTTCCCTCAGTCACTGCATCCCATTTCCCTCAGTCACTGCATCCCATTTCCGTCAGTCACTGCCTGCCATTTCCCTCAGTCACTGCATCCCATTGCACTCACTGATGCATCCCATTTCAAGCAGTCACTGCATCACATTTCCATCAGTCACTGCATCCCATTGCACTCACTGATGCATCCCATTTCAAGCAGTCACTGCATCACATTTCCATCAGTCAGTGTTTCCCGTATCTCACAGACGATGAATTCAATTTCCCACACTGACTGCATCCCATTTCCCTCAGTCACTGCATCCCATTTCCCTCAGTCACTGCATCACATTTCCTTCAGACACTGCAGCTCATGTCACTCTGTCACTGCATCCAATTTCCATCAGTCACTGCATCCCATTTCACCCAGTCACTGCATCCCATTGCACTCACTGATGCATCCCATTTCAAGCAGTCACTGCATCACATTTCACTCAGTCACTGCATCACATTGCACTCAGTGACTGCATCACATTTCACGCAGTCACTGCATCCCAATTCCCTCAGTCACTGCATCCCATGTCCGTGTGTCACTGCATCCCATGTCCGTGTGTCACTGCATCCCATGTCCCTCAGTCACTGCATCCCATGTCCCTCAGTCACTGCATCCCATGTCCCTCAGTCACTGCATCCCATGTCCCTCAGTCACTGCATCCCATGTCCCTCAGTCACTGCATCCCCTGTCCCTCAGTCACTGCTTCCCATTTCACTCAGTCACTGCATCTCATTTCACTCAGTCACTGCATCTCATTTCACTCAGTCACTGCATCCCATTTCACTCAGCCACTTCATCCTATTTCACTCAGTGACTGCATCACAGTTCACTCAGTGACTGAATCACAGTACACTCAGTGAGTGCATCATATTTCAGTCAGTGACGGAATCACATTTCACTCAGTGACGGAATCACGTTTCACTGAGTCACTGCATCCCATTTCACTCTGTCACTGCATCCCTTTTCACTCTGTCACTGCATCAGAGTTCACTCTGTCACTGCATCCCATTTCACGCAGTCACTGCATCCCATTTCACACAGTCACTGCATCCCATTTCACACAGTCACTGCATCCCATTTCACACAGTCACTGCATCCCATTTCACACAGTCACTGCATCCCATTTCACTCAGTCGCTGCATCCCCTTCACCACAGTCAGTGCATCCCATTTCCATCAGTCACTGTTTTCGTATCTCACAGACAGTGCATTCTATGCTTCTCATTTCACTTCGTCACTGCAGCTCATGTCGCTCTGTCACTGCATCCAATTTCCATCAGTCAGTGCATCGCATTTCACTCAGTCAGTGCATCTCATTTCCGTCAGTTACTGCATCATATTTCCATCAAACAAGGCATCTCATTTCACTCAGTCACTGCATCGCATTTCACTCAGTCAGTGCTTACCATTTCACTTAGTCACTGCATGTCATTTCACACAGTCACTGCAACCCATTTCCCTCAGCCACTGCATCCCATTTCACTCAGTCACAGCATCCCATTTCACACAGTCACTGCATCACATTTCACTCAGTCACTGCATCACATTTCACTCAGTCACTGCATCTCCTTCACCATAGTCACTGCATCCCATTTTCATCTCTCACTGTTCCCCGTATCTCACAGACGCTGCATTCAATTTCCCACACTCACTGCATCCCATTTCCCATCGTGGCAGCATCTCCTTTCCCTCAGTCTCTGCATCGCATTTCACTCAGTGATTGCATCCCATTTCCCTCAGTCACTGCTTCCCATGTCCCTCAGTCACTGCATCCCATTTGACTCAGTGACTGAATCACATTTCACTCAGTCAGTGCATCCCATTTCCCTCAGTCACTGCATCCCAATTCCCTCAGTCACTGCATCCCAATTCCCTCAGTCACTGAATCCCATGTCCGTGCGTCACTGCATCCCATGTCCGTGTGTCACTGCATCCCATGTCTCTCAGTCACTGCATCTCATGTCCTTCAGTCACTGCATCTCATGTCCCTCAGTCACTGCATCTCATGTCCCTCAGTCACTGCATCCCATGTCCCTCAGTCACTGCATCCCATGTCCCTCAGTCACTGCATCCCATTTCACTCAGTCACTGCATCCCATTTCACTCAGTCAGTGCAGCCCTTTTCGGTCAGGCACTGTATCCCATTTCCCTCAGTCACTGCACCCAAAGCCCGCTCGGGCACTGATTCCCGATTAACTCAGTCACTCCTTCCCAGTACCTCCGTCACTGCATCGCATTTCCATCAGACAGTGCATCTCATTTCACTCAGTCACTGCATCCCATTTCCCTCAGTCACTGCATCCCATGTCCCTCAGTCACTGCATCCCATGTCCCTCAGTCACTGCATCCCATGTCCCTCAGTCACTGCATCCCATGTCCCTCAGTCACTGCATCCCATTTCACTCAGTCACTGCATCCCATTTCACTCAGTCACTGCATCCCATTTCACTCAGTCACTGCATCCCATTTCACTCAGTCACTGTATCCCATTTCCTTCAGTCACTGCATCTCCTTCACCGCAGTCACTGCATCCCATTTCACGCAGTCACTGCATCGTATTTTACTCAGTCACTGCATCCCATTTCACTCAATCACTGCATCTCCTTCACGCAGTCACTGCATCCCGTTTCCATCAGTCACTGTTTCTCTTATCTCACAAACGCTGCATTCAATTTCCCACACTCACTGCATCCCATTTCCCATCGTCACAGCATCTCCTTTCCCTCAGTCTCTGCATCGCAATTCACTCAGTGATTGCATCCCATTTCCCTCAGTCACTGCATCCCATTTCCGTCAGTCACTGCATCCCATTTCCCTCAGTCACTGCATCACATTTCCTTCAGACACTGCAGCTCATGTCACTCTGTCACTGCATCCAATTTCCATCAGTCACTGCATCCCATTTCACCCAGTCACTGCATCCCATTTCACGCAGTCACTGCATCCCATTTCACGCAGTCACTGCATCCCATTTCACGCAGTCACTGCATCCCATTTCACGCAGTCACTGCATCCCATTTCACGCAGTCACTGCATCCCATTTCACGCAGTCACTGCATCCCATTTCACGCAGTCACTGCATCCCATTTCACGCAGTCACTGCATCCCATTTCACGCAGTCACTGCATCTCCTTCACCACAGTCACTGCATCCCATTTTCATCACTCACTGTTCTCCGTATCTCACAGACGCTGCTTTCAATTTCCCACTCTCACTGCATCCCATTTCCCATAGTCACAGCATCTCCTTTCCCTCAGTCTCTGCATCGCATTTCACTCAGTGATTGCATCCTACTTCACAAAAATACTGAATCCCTTTTCCCTCAGTCACTGCATCTCATTTCACTCAGTCCCTGCATCCCATTCAACTCAGTGATGCATCACATTTCACTCAGAGACAGCAACAGATTTCACTCAGTGACTGCAGCCCATTTCTCTCAGTCACTGTATCACATTTCACTCAGTCACTCTATCACATTTCGCTCAGTCACTGCATCTCATTTCACTCGGTCACTGCATCCCATTTCCCTTAGTCACTGCATCCCATTTCCCTTAGTCACTGCATCCCAATTCCCTCAGGTCACTGCATCCCATGTCCGTGTGTCACTGCATCCCATGTCCCTCATTCACTGCATCCCATTTCCCTCAGTCACGGCATCCCATGTCCATCAGTCACGGCATCCCATGTCCCTCAGTCACGGCATCCCATGTCCCTCAGTCACTGCATCCCATGTCCCTCAGTCACTGCATCCCATTTCACTCAGTCACTGCATCCCATTTCACTCAGTCACTGCATCCCATTTCACTCAATCACTGCATCTCCTTCACCACAGTCACTGCATCCCATTTCACGCAGTCACTGAATCGTATTTTACTCAGTCACTGCATCCCATTTCACTCAATCACTGCATCTCCTTCACCATAGTCACTGCATCCCGTTTCCATCAGTCACTGATCCCCGTATCTCACAGACGCTGCATTCAATTTCTGACACTCACTGCATCCCATTTCCCATCGTGGCAGCATCTCCTTTCCCTCAGTCTCTGCATCGCAATTCACTCAGTGATTGCATCCCATTTCCCTCAGTCACTGCATCCCATTTCCCTCAGTCACTGCATCCCATGTCCGTGTGTCACTGCATCCCATGTCCCTCAGTCACTGCATCCCATGTCCCTCAGTCACTGCTTCCCATGTCCCTCAGTCACTGCTTCCCATTTCACTCAGTCACTGCTTCCCATTTCACTCAGTCACTGCTTCCCATTTCACTCAGTCACTGCATCTCATTTCACTCAGTCACTGCATCTCATTTCACTCAGTCACTGCATCCCATTTCACTCAGCCACTGCATCCTATTTCACTCAGTGACTGCATCACAGTTCACTCAGTGACTGAATCACAGTACACTCAGTGAGTGCATCATATTTCACTCAGTGACGGAATCACATTTCACTCAGTGACGGAATCACATTTCACTGAGTCACTGCGTCGCATTTCACTGAGTCACTGCATCCCTTTTCCCTCAGTCACTGCATCCACTTTCACTCTGTCACTGCATCAGAGTTCACTCTGTCACTGCATCCCATTTCACGCAGTCACTGCATCCCATTTCACACAGTCACTGCATCCCATTTCACACAGTCACTGCATCCCATTTCACACAGTCACTGCATCCCATTTCACACAGTCACTGCATCCCATTTCACACAGTCACTGCATCCCATTTCACACAGTCACTGCATCCCATTTCACACAGTCACTGCATCCCATTTCAGTCAGTCAGTGCATCCCATTTCACTCAGTCGCTGCATCCCCTTCACCACAGTCAGTGCATCCCATTTCCATCAGTCACTGATTTCGTATCTCACAGACAGTGCATTCTATGCTTCTCATTTCACTTCGTCACTGCAGCTCATGTCGCTCTGTCACTGCATCCAATTTCCATCAGTCAGTGCATCGCATTTCACTCAGTCAGTGCATCTCATTTCCGTCAGTTACTGCATCATATTTCCATCAAACAAGGCATCTCATTTCACTCAGTCACTGCATCGCATTTCACTCAGTCAGTGCTTACCATTTCACTTAGTCACTGCATGTCATTTCACACAGTCACTGCAACCCATTTCCCTCAGCCACTGCATCCCATTTCACTCAGTCACTGCATCCCATTTCACACAGTCACTGCATCACATTTCACTCAGTCACTGCATCTCCTTCACCATAGTCACTGCATCCCATTTTCATCTCTCACTGTTCCCCGTATCTCACAGACGCTGCATTCAATTTCCCACACTCACTGCATCCCATTTCCCATCGTGGCAGCATCTCCTTTCCCTCAGTCTCTGCATCGCATTTCACTCAGTGATTGCATCCCATTTCCCTCAGTCACTGCTTCCCATGTGCCTCAGTCACTGCATCCCATTTGACTCAGTGACTGAATCACATTTCACTCAGTCAGTGCATCCCATTTCCCTCAGTCACTGCATCCCAATTCCCTCAGTCACTGCATCCCAATTCCCTCAGTCACTGAATCCCATGTCCGTGCGTCACTGCATCCCATGTCCGTGTGTCACTGCATCCCATGTCTCTCAGTCACTGCATCTCATGTCCTTCAGTCACTGCATCTCATGTCCCTCAGTCAGTGCATCCCATGTCCCTCAGTCACTGCATCCCATTTCACTCAGTCACTGCATCCCATTTCACTCAGTCAGTGCAGCCCTTTTCGGTCAGGCACTGTATCCCATTTCCCTCAGTCACTGCACCCAAAGCCCGCTCGGGCACTGATTCCCGATTAACTCAGTCACTCCTTCCCAGTACCTCCGTCACTGCATCGCATTTCCATCAGACAGTGCATCCCATTTCACTCAGTCACTGCATCCCATTTCACTCAGTCACTGTATCCCATTTCCTTCAGTCACTGCATCTCCTTCACCGCAGTCACTGCATCCCATTTCACGCAGTCACTGCATCGTATTTTACTCAGTCACTGCATCCCATTTCACTCAATCACTGCATCTCCTTCACGCAGTCACTGCATTCCGTTTCCATCAGTCACTGTTTCTCTTATCTCACAAACGCTGCATTCAATTTCCCACACTCACTGCATCCCATTTCCCATCGTCACAGCATCTCCTTTCCCTCAGTCTCTGCATCGCAATTCACTCAGTGATTGCATCCCATTTCCCTCAGTCACTGCATCCCATTTCCGTCAGTCACTGCATCCCATTTCCCTCAGTCACTGCATCACATTTCCTTCAGACACTGCAGCTCATGTCACTCTGTCACTGCATCCAATTTCCATCAGTCACTGCATCCCATTTCACCCAGTCACTGCATCCCATTGCACTCACTGATGCATCCCATTTCAAGCAGTCACTGCATCACATTTCCATCAGTCACTGTTTCCCGTATCCAACAGACGATGAATTCAATTTCCCACACTCACTGCATCCAATTTCCATCAGTCACTGCATCCCATTTCACGTAGTCACTGCATCCCATTTCACGCAGTCACTGCATCCCATTTCACGCAGTCACTGCATCCCATTTCACGCAGTCACTGCATCCCATTTCACGCAGTCACTGCATCCCATTTCACTCAGTCACTGCATCCCATTTCACTCAGTCATTGCATCTCCTTCACCACAGTCACTGCATCCCATTTTCATCACTCACTGTTCTCCGTATCTCACAGACGCTGCTTTCAATTTCCCACTCTCACTGCATCCCATTTCCCATAGTCACAGCATCTCCTTTCCCTCAGTCTCTGCATCGCATTTCACTCAGTGATTGCATCCTACTTCACAAAAATACTGAATCCCTTTTCCCTCAGTCACTGCATCTCATTTCACTCAGTCCCTGCATCCCATTCAACTCAGTGATGCATCACATTTCACTCAGAGACAGCAACAGATTTCACTCAGTGACTGCAGCCCATTTCTCTCAGTCACTGTATCACATTTCACTCAGTCACTGTATCACATTTCGCTCAGTCACTGCATCTCATTTCACTCGGTCACTGCATCCCATTTCCCTTAGTCACTGCATCCCATTTCCCTTAGTCACTGCATCCCAATTCCCTCAGGTCACTGCATCCCATGTCCGTGTGTCACTGCATCCCATGTCCCTCATTCACTGCATCCCATTTCCCTCAGTCACGGCATCCCATGTCCATCAGTCACGGCATCCCATGTCCCTCAGTCACGGCATCCCATGTCCCTCAGTCACGGCATCCCATGTCCCTCAGTCACTGCATCCCATTTCACTCAGTCACTGCATCCCATTTCACTCAATCACTGCATCTCCTTCACCACAGTCACTGCATCCCATTTCACGCAGTCACTGAATCGTATTTTACTCAGTCACTGCATCCCATTTCACTCAATCACTGCATCTCCTTCACCATAGTCACTGCATCCCGTTTCCATCAGTCACTGATCCCCGTATCTCACAGACGCTGCATTCAATTTCTGACACTCACTGCATCCCATTTCCCATCGTGGCAGCATCTCCTTTCCCTCAGTCTCTGCATCGCAATTCACTCAGTGATTGCATCCCATTTCCCTCAGTCACTGCATCCCATTTCCCTCAGTCACTGCATCCCATGTCCGTGTGTCACTGCATCCCATGTCCCTCAGTCACTGCATCCCATGTCCCTCAGTCACTGCTTCCCATTTCACTCAGTCACTGCTTCCCATTTCACTCAGTCACTGCATCCCATTTCACTCAGCCACTGCATCCTATTTCACTCAGTGACTGCATCACAGTTCACTCAGTGACTGAATCACAGTACACTCAGTGAGTGCATCATATTTCACTCAGTGACGGAATCACATTTCACTCAGTGACGGAATCACATTTCACTGAGTCACTGCGTCGCATTTCACTGAGTCACTGCATCCCTTTTCCCTCAGTCACTGCATCCCATTTCACTCTGTCACTGCATCCCTTTTCCCTCAGTCACTGCATCCACTTTCACTCTGTCACTGCATCAGAGTTCACTCTGTCACTGCATCCCATTTCACGCAGTCACTGCATCCCATTTCACACAGTCACTGCATCCCATTTCACACAGTCACTGCATCCCATTTCACACAGTCACTGCATCCCATTTCACACAGTCACTGCATCCCATTTCACACAGTCACTGCATCCCATTTCACACAGTCACTGCATCCCATTTCAGTCAGTCAGTGCATCCCATTTCACTCAGTCGCTGCATCCCCTTCACCACAGTCAGTGCATCCCATTTCCATCAGTCACTGATTTCGTATCTCACAGACAGTGCATTCTATGCTTCTCATTTCACTTCGTCACTGCAGCTCATGTCGCTCTGTCACTGCATCCAATTTCCATCAGTCAGTGCATCGCATTTCACTCAGTCAGTGCATCTCATTTCCGTCAGTTACTGCATCATATTTCCATCAAACAAGGCATCTCATTTCACTCAGTCACTGCATCGCATTTCACTCAGTCAGTGCTTACCATTTCACTTAGTCACTGCATGTCATTTCACACAGTCACTGCAACCCATTTCCCTCAGACACTGCATCCCATTTCACTCAGTCACTGCATCCCATTTCACTCAGTCACTGCATCCCATTTCACTCAGTCACTGCATCCCATTTCACTCAGTCACTGCATCACATTTCACTCAGTCACTGCATCACATTTCACTCAGTCACTGCATCACATTTCACTCAGTCACTGCATCACATTTCACTCAGTCACTGCATCTCCTTCACCATAGTCACTGCATCCCATTTTCATCTCTCACTGTTCCCCGTATCTCACAGACGCTGCATTCAATTTCCCACACTCACTGCATCCCATTTCCCATCGTGGCAGCATCTCCTTTCCCTCAGTCTCTGCATCGCATTTCACTCAGTGATTGCATCCCATTTCCCTCAGTCACTGCTTCCCATGTCCCTCAGTCACTGCATCACATTTCACTCAGTCAGTGCATCCCATTTCCCTCAGTCACTGCATCCCAATTCCCTCAGTCACTGCATCCCATGTCCGTGCGTCACTGCATCCCATGTCCGTGTGTCACTGCATCCCATGTCTCTCAGTCACTGCATCTCATGTCCTTCAGTCACTGCATCTCATGTCCCTCAGTCACTGCATCCCATGTCCCTCAGTCACTGCATCCCATGTCCCTCAGTCACTGCATCCCATGTCCCTCAGTCACTGCATCCCATTTCACTCAGTCAGTGCGGCCCTTTTCGGTCAGGCACTGTATCCCATTTCCCTCAGTCACTGCACCCAAAGCCCGCTCGGGCACTGATTCCCTATTAACTCAGTCACTCCTTCCCAGTACCTCCGTCACTGCATCGCATTTCCATCAGACAGTGCATCTCATTTCACTCAGTCACTGCATCCCATTTCCCTCAGTCACGGCATCCCATTTCCCTCAGTCACTGCATCCCATGTCCCTCAGTCACTGCTTCCCATGTCCCTCAGTCACTGCATCCCATTTCACTCAGTCACTGCATCCCATTTCACTCAGTCACTGCATCCCATTTCACTCAATCACTGCATCCCATTTCACTCAGTCACTGCATCCCATTTCCTTCAGTCACTGCATCTCCTTCACCACAGTCACTGCATCCCATTTCACGCAGTCACTGCATCGTATTTTACTCAGTCACTGCATCCCATTTCACTCAATCAGTGCATCTCCTTCACGCAGTCACTGCATCCCGTTTCCATCAGTCACTGTTTCTCTTATCTCACAAACGCTGCATTCAATTTCCCACACTCACTGCATCCCATTTCCCATCGTCACAGCATCTCCTTTCCCTCAGTCTCTGCATCGCAATTCACTCAGTGATTGCATCCCATTTCCCTCAGTCACTGCATCACATTTCCGTCAGTCACTGCATCCCATTTCCCTCAGTCACTGCATCCCATTTCCCTCAGTCACTGCATCACATTTCCTTCAGACACTGCAGCTCATGTCACTCTGTCACTGCATCCAATTTCCATCAGTCACTGCATCCCATTTCACCCAGTCACTGCATCCCATTGCACTCACTGATGCATCCCATTTCAAGCAGTCACTGCATCACATTTCCATCAGTCACTGTTTCCCGTATCCAACAGACGATGAATTCAATTTCCCACACTCACTGCATCCCATTTCCCTCAGTCACTGCATCACATTTCCTTCAGACACTGCAGCTCATGTCACTCTGTCACTGCATCCCATTTCACGCAGTCACTGCATCCCATTTCACGCAGTCACTGCATCCCATTTCACGCAGTCACTGCATCCCATTTCACGCAGTCACTGCATCCCATTTCACGCAGTCACTGCATCCCATTTCAGTCAGTCACTGCATCCCATTTCACTCAGTCACTGCATCCCATTTCACTCAGTCACTGCATCTCCTTCACCACAGTCACTGCATCCCATTTTCATCACTCACTGTTCTCCGTATCTCACAGACGCTGCTTTCAATTTCCCACACTCACTGCATCCCATTTCCCATAGTCACAGCATCTCCTTTCCCTCAGTCTCTGCATCGCATTTCACTCAGTGATTGCATCCTACTTCACAAAAATACTGAATCCCTTTTCCCTCAGTCACTGCATCTCATTTCACTCAGTCCCTGCATCCCATTCAACTCAGTGATGCATCACATTTCACTCAGAGGCAGCAGCAGATTTCACTCAGTGACTGCAGCCCATTTCTCTCAGTCACTGCATCCCATTACACTCAGTCACTGCATCCCATTACACTCAGTCACTGCATCCCATTACACTCAGTCACTGCATCCCATTAACTTCAGTCGCAGGATCCCATTTCCAACAGACACTGCATCTCATTTCCCTCAGTCACTGCATCCCATTTCACTCAGTCACTGCATCCCATTTCACTCAGTCACTGCATCCCATTTCACTCACTGACTGCAGCCCATTTCACTCAGTGACTGCATCCCATTTCACTCAGTCACTGCATCTCCTTCACCACAGTCACTGCATCCCATTTCCAACAGTCACTGCATCCCATTTCCAACAGTCCCTGCAGCCCATTTCACTCAGTCACTGCATCGCATTTCACTCAGTCACTGCGTCACATTTCACTCAATCACTGCATCACATTTCACACAATCACTGCATTCCCATGTCCCACAGTCACTGCATCCCATTTTCATCAGTCACTGTTTCCCGTATTTCTCAGACCCTGCATTAAATTTCCCACACTCACTGCATCCCATTCCCCTCAGTCACTGCATCCCATTTCCCTCAGTCACTGCATCCCATTTCACTCAGTCACTGCATCCCATTTCACTCAGTCACTGCATCCCATTTCACGCAGTCACTGAATCGTATTTTACTCAGTCACTGCATCCCATTTCACTCAATCACTGCATCTCCTTCACCATAGTCACTGCATCCCGTTTCCATCAGTCACTGATCCCCGTATCTCACAGACGCTGCATTCAATTTCTGACACTCACTGTATCCCATTTCCCATCGTGGCAGCATCTCCTTTCCCTCAGTCTCTGCATCGCAATTCACTCAGTGATTGCATCCCATTTCCCTCAGTCACTGCATCCCATTTCCCTCAGTCACTGCATCCCATGTCCGTGTGTCACTGCATCCCATGTCCCTCAGTCACTGCATCCCATGTCCCTCAGTCACTGCTTCCCATTTCACTCAGTCACTGCATCTCATTTCACTCAGTCACTGCATCTCATTTCACTCAGTCACTGCATCCCATTTCACTCAGCCACTTCATCCTATTTCACTCAGTGACTGCATCACAGTTCACTCAGTGACTGAATCACAGTACACTCAGTGAGTGCATCATATTTCACTCAGTGACGGAATCACATTTCACTCAGTGACGGAATCACATTTCACTGAGTCACTGCGTCGCATTTCACTGAGTCACTGCATCCCTTTTCCCTCAGTCACTGCATCCCATTTCACTCTGTCACTGCATCCCTTTTCCCTCAGTCACTGCATCCCATTTCACTCTGTCACTGCATCCACTTTCACTCTGTCACTGCATCAGAGTTCACTCTGTCACTGCATCCCATTTCACGCAGTCACTGCATCCCATTTCACACAGTCACTGCATCCCATTTCACACAGTCACTGCATCCCATTTCACACAGTCACTGCATCCCATTTCACACAGTCACTGCATCCCATTTCACACAGTCACAGCATCCCATTTCACACAGTCACTGCATCCCATGTCCCTCAGTCACTGCATCCCATTTGACTCAGTGACTGAATCACATTTCACTCAGTCAGTGCATCCCATTTCCCTCAGTCACTGCATCCCAATTCCCTCAGTCACTGCATCCCAATTCCCTCAGTCACTGCATCCCATGTCCGTGCGTCACTGCATCCCATGTCCGTGTGTCACTGCATCCCATGTCTCTCAGTCACTGCATCTCATGTCCTTCAGTCACTGCATCTCATGTCCCTCAGTCACTGCATCCCATGTCCCTCAGTCACTGCATCCCATGTCCCTCAGTCACTGCATCCCATGTCCCTCAGTCACTGCATCCCATTTCACTCAGTCAGTGCGTCCCTTTTCGGTCAGGCACTGTATCCCATTTCCCTCAGTCACTGCACCCAAAGCCCGCTCGGGCACTGATTCCCTATTAACTCAGTCACTCCTTCCCAGTGCCTCTGTCACTGCAGCTCATGTCACTCTGTCTATGCATCGCATTTCCATCAGACAGTGCATCCCATTTCCCTCAGTCACGGCATCCCATGTCCCTCAGTCACTGCATCCTATTTCACTCAATCACTGCATCCCATTTCACTCAGTCACTGCATCACATTACCCTGAGTCACAGCATCCCATTTCACTCAGTGACTGCATCACATTTCACTCAGTGACTGCATCCCATTTCACTCAATCACTGCCTCCCATTTCCCACAGTCACTGCAACCCATTTCCCACAGTCACTGCAACCCATTTCCCACAGTCACTGCAACCCATTTCCCACAGTCACAGCATCCCATTTCCCTCAGTCAGAGCATCGCATTTAACTCAGTCACTTCATCCCATTTAACTGAGACAGTGAATCTCATTGAACTGAGACGGTGCATCCCATTACCCTCAGTCACAGCATTCCATTTCCCTCAGTGACTGCATCTCATTTCCATCAGTCAATGCATCCCATTTCACTCAGCCACTGCATCCCATTTCACTCAGCCACTGCATCCCATTTCACACAGTCACTACATCCCATTTCACTCAGTCACTGCATCACATTGCACTCAGTCACTGCATCACATTGCACTCAGTCACTGCATCACATTGCACTCAGTCACTGCATCGCATTTCACGCAGTCACTGCATCCCAATTCCCTCAGTCACTGCATCCCATGTCCGTGTGTCACTGCATCCCATGTCCGTGTGTCACTGCATCCCATGTCCCTCAGTCACTGCATCCCATGTCCCTCAGTGACTGCATCACATTTCACTCAGTCACTGCATCATATTGCACTCAGTCACTGCATCACATTGCACTCAGTCACTGCATCGCATTGCACTCAGTGACTGCATCGCATTTCACTCAGTCACTGCATCCCATTTCACGCAGTCACTGCATCCCAATTCCATCAGTCATTGCATCCCATGTCCGTGTGTCACTGCATCCCATGTCCGTGTGTCACTGCATCCCATGTCTCTCAGTCACTGCATCTCATGTCCCTCAGTCACTGCATCCCATGTCCCTCAGTCACTGCATCCCATGTCCCTCAGTCACTGCATCCCATTTCCCTCAGTCACTGCATCCCATGTCCCTCAGTCACTGCATCCCATGTCCCTCAGTCACTGCAACCCATTTCCCTCAGTCACTGCATCACATTTCCTTCAGACACTGCAGCTCATGTCACTCTGTCACTGCATCCAATTTCCATCAGTCACTGCATCCCATTTCACCCAGTCACTGCATCCCATTGCACTCACTGATGCATCCCATTTCACTCAGTCACTGCATCACATTTCACTCAGTGACTGCATCGCATTTCACGCAGTCACTGCATCCCAATTCCCTCAGTCACTGCATCCCATGTCCATGTGTCACTGCATCCCATGTCCGTGTGTCAGTGCATCCCATGTCCCTCAGTCACTGCATCCCATGTCCCTCAGTCACTGCATCCCATGTCCCTCAGTCACTGCATCACATTGCACTCAGCCACTGCATCACATTGCACACAGTGACTGCATCGCATTTCACTCGGTCACTGCATCCCATTTCACGCAGTCACTGCATCCCAATTCCATCAGTCATTGCATCCCATGTCCTTGTGTCACTGCATCCCATGTCCGTGTGTCACTGCATCCCATGTCTCTCAGTCACTGCATCTCACGTCCCTCAGTCACTGCATCCCATGTCCCTCAGTCACTGCAACCCATTTCCCTCAGTCACTGCAACCCATTTCCTTCAGACACTGCAGCTCATGTCACTCTGTCACTGCATCCAATTTCCATCAGTCACTGCATCCCATTTCACCCAGTCACTGCATCCCCTTGCACTCACTGATGCATCCCATTTCACTCAGTCACTGCATCACATTGCACTCAGTGACTGCATCGCATTTCACTCAGTCACTGCATCACATTGCACTCAGTGACTGCATCGCATTTCACGCAGTCACTGCATCCCAATTCCCTCATTCACTGCATCCCATGTCCGTGTGTCACTGCATCGCATGTCCCACAGTCACTGCATCCCATGTCCCTCAGTGACTGCATCACATTTCACTCAGTCACTGCATTACATTGCACTCAGGAACTGCATCGCATTTCACTCAGTCACTGCATCCCATTTCACTCAGTCACTGCATCCCAATTCCATCAGTCACTGCATCCCATGTCCGTGTGTCACTGCATCCCATGTCCGTGTGTCACTGAATCCCATGTCCCTCAGTCACTGCATGCCATGTCCCTCAGTCACTGCATGCCATGTCCCTCAGTCACTGCATCCCATGTCCCTCAGTCACTGCATCCCATGTCCCTCAGTCACTGCGTCCCTTTTCGGTCAGGCACTGTATCCCATTTCCCTCAGTCACTGCACCCCATGCCCGCTCGGGCACTGATTCCCTATTAACTCAGAAACTCCTTCCCAGTAACTCTGTCACTGCAGCTCATGTCACTCTGTCACTGCATCGCATTTCCATCAGACAGTGCATCCCATTTCACTCAGTCACTGCATCCCATTTCCCTCAGACACTGCGTCCCATTTCCCTCAGTCACTGCGTCCCATGTCCCTCAGTCACTGCGTCCCATGTCCCTCAGTCACTGCGTCCCATGTCCCTCAGTCACTGCGTCCCATGTCCCTCAGTCACTGCGTCCCATTTCACTCAGTCACTGCATCCCATTTCACTCAGTGACTGAATCACATTTCACTCAGTCAGTGCATCCCATTTCCCTCAGTCACTGCATCCCATGTCCCTCAGTCAGTGCATCCCATTTCCAACAGTCACTACATCCCAATTCCCTCAGTCACTGAATCCCATGTCCGTGCGTCACTGCATCCCATGTCCGTGCGTCACTGCATCCCATGTCCCTCAGTCACTGCATCCCATGTCCCTCAGTCACTGCATCCCATGTCCCTCAGTCACTGCATCCCATGTCCCTCAGTCACTGCATCCCATTTCACTCAGTCAGTGCGTCCCTTTTCGGTCAGGCACTGTATCCCATTTCCCTCAGTCACTGCACCCAAAGCCCGCTCGGGCACTGATTCCCTATTAACTCAGTCACTCCTTCCCAGTGCCTCTGTCACTGCAGCTCATGTCACTCTGTCTATGCATCGCATTTCCATCAGACAGTGCATCCCATTTCCCTCAGTCACGGCATCCCATGTCCCTCAGTCACTGCTTCCCATGTCCCTCAGTCACTGCTTCCCATGTCCCTCAGTCACTGCTTCCCATGTCCCTCAGTCACCGCATCCCATTTCACTCAATCACTGCATCCCATTTCACTCAGTCACTGCATCTCCTTCACCATAGTCACTGCATCCCATTTTCATCTCTCACTGTTCCCAGTATCTCACAGACGCTGCATTCAATTTCCCACACTCACTGCATCCCATTTCCCATCGTGGCAGCATCTCCTTTCCCTCAGTCTCTGCATCGCATTTCACTCAGTGATTGCATCCCATTTCCCTCAGTCACTGCTTCCCATGTCCCTCAGTCAGTGCATCCCATTTCCCTCAGTCACTGCATCCCAATTCCCTCAGTCACTGCATCCCATGTCCGTGCATCACTGCATCCCATGTCCGTGTGTCAATGCATCCCATGTCTCTCAGTCACTGCATCTCATGTCCTTCAGTCACGGCATCTCATGAACCTCAGTCACTGCACCCAAAGCCCGCTCGGGCACTGATTCCCGATTAACTCAGTCACTCCTTCCCAGTACCTCTGTCACTGCAGCTCATGTCACTCTGTCACTGCATCGCATTTCTATCAGACAGTGCATCTCATTTCACTCAGTCACTGCATCCCATTTCCCTCAGTCACGGCATCCCATTTCCCTCAGTCACGGCATCCCATTTCCCTCAGTCACGGCATCCCATTTCCCTCAGTCACGGCATCCCATGTCCCTCAGTCACTGCATCCCATGTCCCTCAGTCACTGCTTCCCATTTCACTCAGTCACTGCATCCCATTTCACTCAATCACTGCATCCCATTTCACTCAGTCACTGTATCCCATTTCCTTCAGTCACTGCCTCTCCTTCACCACAGTCACTGCATCCCATTTCACGCAGTCACTGAATCGTATTTTACTCAGTCACTGCATCCCATTTCACTCAATCACTGCATCTCCTTCACCAAAGTCACTGCATCCCGTTTCCATCAGTCACTGTTTCCCTGATCTCACAGACGCTGCATTCAATTTCCCACACTCACTGCATCCCATTTCCCATCGTCACAGCATCTCCTTTCCCTCAGTCTCTGCATCGCAATTCACTCAGTGATTGCATCCCATTTCCCTCAGTCACTGCATCCCATTTCCCTCAGTCACTGCATCCCATTTCCGTCAGTCACTGCCTGCCATTTCCCTCAGTCACTGCATCCCATTGCACTCACTGATGCATCCCATTTCAAGCAGTCACTGCATCACATTTCCATCAGTCACTGCATCCCATTGCACTCACTGATGCATCCCATTTCAAGCAGTCACTGCATCACATTTCCATCAGTCAGTGTTTCCCGTATCTCACAGACGATGAATTCAATTTCCCACACTGACTGCATCCCATTTCCCTCAGTCACTGCATCCCATTTCCCTCAGTCACTGCATCACATTTCCTTCAGACACTGCAGCTCATGTCACTCTGTCACTGCATCCAATTTCCATCAGTCACTGCATCCCATTTCACCCAGTCACTGCATCCCATTGCACTCACTGATGCATCCCATTTCAAGCAGTCACTGCATCACATTTCACTCAGTCACTGCATCACATTGCACTCAGTGACTGCATCACATTTCACGCAGTCACTGCATCCCAATTCCCTCAGTCACTGCATCCCATGTCCGTGTGTCACTGCATCCCATGTCCGTGTGTCACTGCATCCCATGTCCCTCAGTCACTGCATCCCATGTCCCTCAGTCACTGCATCCCATGTCCCTCAGTCACTGCATCCCATGTCCCTCAGTCACTGCATCCCATTTCACTCAGTCAGTGCGTCCCTTTTCGGTCAGGCACTGTATCCCATTTCCCTCAGTCACTGCACCCAAAGCCCGCTCGGGCACTGATTCCCTATTAACTCAGTCACTCCTTCCCAGTGCCTCTGTCACTGCAGCTCATGTCACTCTGTCTATGCATCGCATTTCCATCAGACAGTGCATCCCATTTCCCTCAGTCACGGCATCCCATGTCCCTCAGTCACTGCTTCCCATGTCCCTCAGTCACTGCTTCCCATGTCCCTCAGTCACCGCATCCCATTTCACTCAATCACTGCATCCCATTTCACTCAGTCACTGCATCTCCTTCACCATAGTCACTGCATCCCATTTTCATCTCTCACTGTTCCCAGTATCTCACAGACGCTGCATTCAATTTCCCACACTCACTGCATCCCATTTCCCATCGTGGCAGCATCTCCTTTCCCTCAGTCTCTGCATCGCATTTCACTCAGTGATTGCATCCCATTTCCCTCAGTCACTGCTTCCCATGTCCCTCAGTCAGTGCATCCCAATTCCCTCAGTCACTGAATCCCATGTCCGTGCATCACTGCATCCCATGTCCGTGTGTCAATGCATCCCATGTCTCTCAGTCACTGCATCTCATGTCCTTCAGTCACGGCATCTCATGAACCTCAGTCACTGCACCCAAAGCCCGCTCGGGCACTGATTCCCGATTAACTCAGTCACTCCTTCCCAGTACCTCTGTCACTGCAGCTCATGTCACTCTGTCACTGCATCGCATTTCTATCAGACAGTGCATCTCATTTCACTCAGTCACTGCATCCCATTTCCCTCAGTCACGGCATCCCATTTCCCTCAGTCACGGCATCCCATTTCCCTCAGTCACTGCATCCCATGTCCCTCAGTCACTGCTTCCCATTTCACTCAGTCACTGCTTCCCATTTCACTCAGTCACTGCATCCCATTTCACTCAGTCACTGCATCCCATTTCACTCAATCACTGCATCCCATTTCACTCAGTCACTGTATCCCATTTCCTTCAGTCACTGCCTCTCCTTCACCACAGTCACTGCATCCCATTTCACGCAGTCACTGAATCGTATTTTACTCAGTCACTGCATCCCATTTCCATCAGTCACTGTTTCCCTGATCTCACAGACGCTGCATTCAATTTCCCACACTCACTGCATCCCATTTCCCATCGTCACAGCATCTCCTTTCCCTCAGTCTCTGCATCGCAATTCACTCAGTGATTGCATCCCATTTCCCTCAGTCACTGCATCCCATTTCCCTCAGTCACTGCATCCCATTTCCGTCAGTCACTGCCTGCCATTTCCCTCAGTCACTGCATCCCATTGCACTCACTGATGCATCCCATTTCAAGCAGTCACTGCATCACATTTCCATCAGTCACTGCATCCCATTGCACTCACTGATGCATCCCATTTCAAGCAGTCACTGCATCACATTTCCATCAGTCAGTGTTTCCCGTATCTCACAGACGATGAATTCAATTTCCCACACTGACTGCATCCCATTTCCCTCAGTCACTGCATCCCATTTCCCTCAGTCACTGCATCCCATTTCCTTCAGACACTGCAGCTCATGTCACTCTGTCACTGCATCCAATTTCCATCAGTCACTGCATCCCATTTCACCCAGTCACTGCATCCCATTGCACTCACTGATGCATCCCATTTCAAGCAGTCACTGCATCACATTTCACTCAGTCACTGCATCACATTGCACTCAGTGACTGCATCACATTTCACGCAGTCACTGCATCCCAATTCCCTCAGTCACTGCATCCCATGTCCGTGTGTCACTGCATCCCATGTCCGTGTGTCACTGCATCCCATGTCCCTCAGTCACTGCATCCCATGTCCCTCAGTCACTGCATCCCATGTCCCTCAGTCACTGCATCCCATGTCCCTCAGTCACTGCATCCCATGTCCCTCAGTCACTGCTTCCCATTTCACTCAGTCACTGCATCTCATTTCACTCAGTCACTGCATCTCATTTCACTCAGTCACTGCATCCCATTTCACTCAGCCACTTCATCCTATTTCACTCAGTGACTGCATCACAGTTCACTCAGTGACTGAATCACAGTACACTCAGTGAGTGCATCATATTTCAGTCAGTGACGGAATCACATTTCACTCAGTGACGGAATCACGTTTCACTGAGTCACTGCATCCCATTTCACTCTGTCACTGCATCCCTTTTCACTCTGTCACTGCATCAGAGTTCACTCTGTCACTGCATCCCATTTCACGCAGTCACTGCATCCCATTTCACACAGTCACTGCATCCCATTTCACACAGTCACTGCATCCCATTTCACACAGTCACTGCATCCCATTTCACACAGTCACTGCATCCCATTTCACTCAGTCGCTGCATCCCCTTCACCACAGTCAGTGCATCCCATTTCCATCAGTCACTGTTTTCGTATCTCACAGACAGTGCATTCTATGCTTCTCATTTCACTTCGTCACTGCAGCTCATGTCGCTCTGTCACTGCATCCAATTTCCATCAGTCAGTGCATCGCATTTCACTCAGTCAGTGCATCTCATTTCCGTCAGTTACTGCATCATATTTCCATCAAACAAGGCATCTCATTTCACTCAGTCACTGCATCGCATTTCACACAGTCACTGCAACCCATTTCCCTCAGCCACTGCATCCCATTTCACTCAGTCACTGCATCCCATTTCACACAGTCACTGCATCACATTTCACTCAGTCACTGCATCACATTTCACTCAGTCACTGCATCTCCTTCACCATAGTCACTGCATCCCATTTTCATCTCTCACTGTTCCCCGTATCTCACAGACGCTGCATTCAATTTCCCACACTCACTGCATCCCATTTCCCATCGTGGCAGCATCTCCTTTCCCTCAGTCTCTGCATCGCATTTCACTCAGTGATTGCATCCCATTTCCCTCAGTCACTGCTTCCCATGTCCCTCAGTCACTGCATCCCATTTGACTCAGTGACTGAATCACATTTCACTCAGTCAGTGCATCCCATTTCCCTCAGTCACTGCATCCCAATTCCCTCAGTCACTGCATCCCAATTCCCTCAGTCACTGAATCCCATGTCCGTGCGTCACTGCATCCCATGTCCGTGTGTCACTGCATCCCATGTCTCTCAGTCACTGCATCTCATGTCCCTCAGTCACTGCATCTCATGTCCCTCAGTCACTGCATCTCATGTCCCTCAGTCACTGCATCCCATGTCCCTCAGTCACTGCATCCCATTTCACTCAGTCACTGCATCCCATTTCACTCAGTCAGTGCAGCCCTTTTCGGTCAGGCACTGTATCCCATTTCCCTCAGTCACTGCACCCAAAGCCCGCTCGGGCACTGATTCCCGATTAACTCAGTCACTCCTTCCCAGTACCTCCGTCACTGCATCGCATTTCCATCAGACAGTGCATCTCATTTCACTCAGTCACTGCATCCCATTTCCCTCAGTCACTGCATCCCATGTCCCTCAGTCACTGCATCCCATGTCCCTCAGTCACTGCATCCCATGTCCCTCAGTCACTGCTTCCCATGTCTCTCAGTCACTGCATCCCATTTCACTCAGTCACTGCATCCCATTTCACTCAGTCACTGCATCCCATTTCACTCAGTCACTGCATCCCATTTCACTCAGTCACTGTATCCCATTTCCTTCAGTCACTGCATCTCCTTCACCGCAGTCACTGCATCCCATTTCACGCAGTCACTGCATCGTATTTTACTCAGTCACTGCATCCCATTTCACTCAATCACTGCATCTCCTTCACGCAGTCACTGCATCCCGTTTCCATCAGTCACTGTTTCTCTTATCTCACAAACGCTGCATTCAATTTCCCACACTCACTGCATCCCATTTCCCATCGTCACAGCATCTCCTTTCCCTCAGTCTCTGCATCGCAATTCACTCAGTGATTGCATCCCATTTCCCTCAGTCACTGCATCCCATTTCCGTCAGTCACTGCATCCCATTTCCCTCAGTCACTGCATCACATTTCCTTCAGACACTGCAGCTCATGTCACTCTGTCACTGCATCCAATTTCCATCAGTCACTGCATCCCATTTCACCCAGTCACTGCATCCCATTTCACGCAGTCACTGCATCCCATTTCACGCAGTCACTGCATCCCATTTCACGCAGTCACTGCATCCCATTTCACGCAGTCACTGCATCTCCTTCACCACAGTCACTGCATCCCATTTTCATCACTCACTGTTCTCCGTATCTCACAGACGCTGCTTTCAATTTCCCACTCTCACTGCATCCCATTTCCCATAGTCACAGCATCTCCTTTCCCTCAGTCTCTGCATCGCATTTCACTCAATGATTGCATCCTACTTCACAAAAATACTGAATCCCTTTTCCCTCAGTCACTGCATCTCATTTCACTCAGTCCCTGCATCCCATTCAACTCAGTGATGCATCACATTTCACTCAGAGACAGCAACAGATTTCACTCAGTGACTGCAGCCCATTTCTCTCAGTCACTGTATCACATTTCACTCAGTCACTCTATCACATTTCGCTCAGTCACTGCATCTCATTTCACTCGGTCACTGCATCCCATTTCCCTTAGTCACTGCATCCCATTTCCCTTAGTCACTGCATCCCAATTCCCTCAGGTCACTGCATCCCATGTCCGTGTGTCACTGCATCCCATGTCCCTCATTCACTGCATCCCATTTCCCTCAGTCACGGCATCCCATGTCCATCAGTCACGGCATCCCATGTCCCTCAGTCACGGCATCCCATGTCCCTCAGTCACTGCATCCCATGTCCCTCAGTCACTGCATCCCATTTCACTCAGTCACTGCATCCCATTTCACTCAGTCACTGCATCCCATTTCACTCAATCACTGCATCTCCTTCACCACAGTCACTGCATCCCATTTCACGCAGTCACTGAATCGTATTTTACTCAGTCACTGCATCCCATTTCACTCAATCACTGCATCTCCTTCACCATAGTCACTGCATCCCGTTTCCATCAGTCACTGATCCCCGTATCTCACAGACGCTGCATTCAATTTCTGACACTCACTGCATCCCATTTCCCATCGTGGCAGCATCTCCTTTCCCTCAGTCTCTGCATCGCAATTCACTCAGTGATTGCATCCCATTTCCCTCAGTCACTGCATCCCATTTCCCTCAGTCACTGCATCCCATGTCCGTGTGTCACTGCATCCCATGTCCCTCAGTCACTGCATCCCATGTCCCTCAGTCACTGCTTCCCATGTCCCTCAGTCACTGCTTCCCATTTCACTCAGTCACTGCTTCCCATTTCACTCAGTCACTGCTTCCCATTTCACTCAGTCACTGCATCTCATTTCACTCAGTCACTGCATCTCATTTCACTCAGTCACTGCATCCCATTTCACTCAGCCACTGCATCCTATTTCACTCAGTGACTGCATCACAGTTCACTCAGTGACTGAATCACAGTACACTCAGTGAGTGCATCATATTTCACTCAGTGACGGAATCACATTTCACTCAGTGACGGAATCACATTTCACTGAGTCACTGCGTCGCATTTCACTGAGTCACTGCATCCCTTTTCCCTCAGTCACTGCATCCCATTTCACTCTGTCACTGCATCCCTTTTCCCTCAGTCACTGCATCCACTTTCACTCTGTCACTGCATCAGAGTTCACTCTGTCACTGCATCCCATTTCACGCAGTCACTGCATCCCATTTCACACAGTCACTGCATCCCATTTCACACAGTCACTGCATCCCATTTCACACAGTCACTGCATCCCATTTCACACAGTCACTGCATCCCATTTCACACAGTCACTGCATCCCATTTCAGTCAGTCAGTGCATCCCATTTCACTCAGTCGCTGCATCCCCTTCACCACAGTCAGTGCATCCCATTTCCATCAGTCACTGATTTCGTATCTCACAGACAGTGCATTCTATGCTTCTCATTTCACTTCGTCACTGCAGCTCATGTCGCTCTGTCACTGCATCCAATTTCCATCAGTCAGTGCATCGCATTTCACTCAGTCAGTGCATCTCATTTCCGTCAGTTACTGCATCATATTTCCATCAAACAAGGCATCTCATTTCACTCAGTCACTGCATCGCATTTCACTCAGTCAGTGCTTACCATTTCACTTAGTCACTGCATGTCATTTCACACAGTCACTGCAACCCATTTCCCTCAGCCACTGCATCCCATTTCACTCAGTCACTGCATCCCATTTCACACAGTCACTGCATCACATTTCACTCAGTCACTGCATCTCCTTCACCATAGTCACTGCATCCCATTTTCATCTCTCACTGTTCCCAGTATCTCACAGACGCTGCATTCAATTTCCCACACTCACTGCATCCCATTTCCCATCGTGGCAGCATCTCCTTTCCCTCAGTCTCTGCATCGCATTTCACTCAGTGATTGCATCCCATTTCCCTCAGTCACTGCTTCCCATGTCCCTCAGTCACTGCATCCCATTTGACTCAGTGACTGAATCACATTTCACTCAGTCAGTGCATCCCATTTCCCTCAGTCACTGCATCCCAATTCCCTCAGTCACTGCATCCCAATTCCCTCAGTCACTGAATCCCATGTCCGTGCGTCACTGCATCCCATGTCCGTGTGTCACTGCATCCCATGTCTCTCAGTCACTGCATCTCATGTCCTTCAGTCACTGCATCTCATGTCCCTCAGTCACTGCATCCCATGTCCCTCAGTCACTGCATCCCATTTCACTCAGTCACTGCATCCCATTTCACTCAGTCAGTGCAGCCCTTTTCGGTCAGGCACTGTATCCCATTTCCCTCAGTCACTGCACCCAAAGCCCGCTCGGGCACTGATTCCCGATTAACTCAGTCACTCCTTCCCAGTACCTCCGTCACTGCATCGCATTTCCATCAGACAGTGCATCCCATTTCACTCAGTCACTGCATCCCATTTCACTCAGTCACTGTATCCCATTTCCTTCAGTCACTGCATCTCCTTCACCGCAGTCACTGCATCCCATTTCACGCAGTCACTGCATCGTATTTTACTCAGTCACTGCATCCCATTTCACTCAATCACTGCATCTCCTTCACGCAGTCACTGCATCCCGTTTCCATCAGTCACTGTTTCTCTTATCTCACAAACGCTGCATTCAATTTCCCACACTCACTGCATCCCATTTCCCATCGTCACAGCATCTCCTTTCCCTCAGTCTCTGCATCGCAATTCACTCAGTGATTGCATCCCATTTCCCTCAGTCACTGCATCCCATTTCCGTCAGTCACTGCATCCCATTTCCCTCAGTCACTGCATCACATTACCTTCAGACACTGCAGCTCATGTCACTCTGTCACTGCATCCAATTTCCATCAGTCACTGCATCCCATTTCACCCAGTCACTGCATCCCATTGCACTCACTGATGCATCCCATTTCAAGCAGTCACTGCATCACATTTCCATCAGTCACTGTTTCCCGTATCCAACAGACGATGAATTCAATTTCCCACACTCACTGCATCCAATTTCCATCAGTCACTGCATCCCATTTCACGTAGTCACTGCATCCCATTTCACGCAGTCACTGCATCCCATTTCACGCAGTCACTGCATCCCATTTCACTCAGTCACTGCATCCCATTTCACGCAGTCACTGCATCCCATTTCACTCAGTCACTGCATCTCCTTCACCACAGTCACTGCATCCCATTTTCATCACTCACTGTTCTCCGTATCTCACAGACGCTGCTTTCAATTTCCCACTCTCACTGCATCCCATTTCCCATAGTCACAGCATCTCCTTTCCCTCAGTCTCTGCATCGCATTTCACTCAGTGATTGCATCCTACTTCACAAAAATACTGAATCCCTTTTCCCTCAGTCACTGCATCTCATTTCACTCAGTCCCTGCATCCCATTCAACTCAGTGATGCATCACATTTCACTCAGAGACAGCAACAGATTTCACTCAGTGACTGCAGCCCATTTCTCTCAGTCACTGTATCACATTTCACTCAGTCACTGTATCACATTTCGCTCAGTCACTGCATCTCATTTCACTCGGTCACTGCATCCCATTTCCCTTAGTCACTGCATCCCATTTCCCTTAGTCACTGCATCCCAATTCCCTCAGGTCACTGCATCCCATGTCCGTGTGTCACTGCATCCCATGTCCCTCATTCACTGCATCCCATTTCCCTCAGTCACGGCATCCCATGTCCATCAGTCACGGCATCCCATGTCCCTCAGTCACGGCATCCCATGTCCCTCAGTCACGGCATCCCATGTCCCTCAGTCACTGCATCCCATTTCACTCAGTCACTGCATCCCATTTCACTCAGTCACTGCATCCCATTTCACTCAATCACTGCATCTCCTTCACCACAGTCACTGCATCCCATTTCACGCAGTCACTGAATCGTATTTTACTCAGTCACTGCATCCCATTTCACTCAATCACTGCATCTCCTTCACCATAGTCACTGCATCCCGTTTCCATCAGTCACTGATCCCCGTATCTCACAGACGCTGCATTCAATTTCTGACACTCACTGCATCCCATTTCCCATCGTGGCAGCATCTCCTTTCCCTCAGTCTCTGCATCGCAATTCACTCAGTGATTGCATCCCATTTCCCTCAGTCACTGCATCCCATGTCCGTGTGTCACTGCATCCCATGTCCCTCAGTCACTGCATCCCATGTCCCTCAGTCACTGCATCCCATGTCCCTCAGTCACTGCTTCCCATTTCACTCAGTCACTGCTTCCCATTTCACTCAGTCACTGCATCCCATTTCACTCAGCCACTGCATCCTATTTCACTCAGTGACTGCATCACAGTTCACTCAGTGACTGAATCACAGTACACTCAGTGAGTGCATCATATTTCACTCAGTGACGGAATCACATTTCACTCAGTGACGGAATCACATTTCACTGAGTCACTGCGTCGCATTTCACTGAGTCACTGCATCCCTTTTCCCTCAGTCACTGCATCCCATTTCACTCTGTCACTGCATCCCTTTTCCCTCAGTCACTGCATCCACTTTCACTCTGTCACTGCATCAGAGTTCACTCTGTCACTGCATCCCATTTCACGCAGTCACTGCATCCCATTTCACACAGTCACTGCATCCCATTTCACACAGTCACTGCATCCCATTTCACACAGTCACTGCATCCCATTTCACACAGTCACTGCATCCCATTTCACACAGTCACTGCATCCCATTTCACACAGTCACTGCATCCCATTTCACACAGTCACTGCATCCCATTTCAGTCAGTCAGTGCATCCCATTTCACTCAGTCGCTGCATCCCCTTCACCACAGTCAGTGCATCCCATTTCCATCAGTCACTGATTTCGTATCTCACAGACAGTGCATTCTATGCTTCTCATTTCACTTCGTCACTGCAGCTCATGTCGCTCTGTCACTGCATCCAATTTCCATCAGTCAGTGCATCGCATTTCACTCAGTCAGTGCATCTCATTTCCGTCAGTTACTGCATCATATTTCCATCAAACAAGGCATCTCATTTCACTCAGTCACTGCATCGCATTTCACTCAGTCAGTGCTTACCATTTCACTTAGTCACTGCATGTCATTTCACACAGTCACTGCAACCCATTTCCCTCAGACACTGCATCCCATTTCACTCAGTCACTGCATCCCATTTCACTCAGTCACTGCATCCCATTTCACTCAGTCACTGCATCCCATTTCACTCAGTCACTGCATCCCATTTCACTCAGTCACTGCATCCCATTTCACTCAGTCACTGCATCACATTTCACTCAGTCACTGCATCACATTTCACTCAGTCACTGCATCACATTTCACTCAGTCACTGCATCTCCTTCACCATAGTCACTGCATCCCATTTTCATCTCTCACTGTTCCCCGTATCTCACAGACGCTGCATTCAATTTCCCACACTCACTGCATCCCATTTCCCATCGTGGCAGCATCTCCTTTCCCTCAGTCTCTGCATCGCATTTCACTCAGTGATTGCATCCCATTTCCCTCAGTCACTGCTTCCCATGTCCCTCAGTCACTGCATCACATTTCACTCAGTCAGTGCATCCCATTTCCCTCAGTCACTGCATCCCAATTCCCTCAGTCACTGCATCCCATGTCCGTGCGTCACTGCATCCCATGTCCGTGTGTCACTGCATCCCATGTCTCTCAGTCACTGCATCTCATGTCCTTCAGTCACTGCATCTCATGTCCCTCAGTCACTGCATCCCATGTCCCTCAGTCACTGCATCCCATGTCCCTCAGTCACTGCATCCCATGTCCCTCAGTCACTGCATCCCATTTCACTCAGTCAGTGCGGCCCTTTTCGGTCAGGCACTGTATCCCATTTCCCTCAGTCACTGCACCCAAAGCCCGCTCGGGCACTGATTCCCTATTAACTCAGTCACTCCTTCCCAGTACCTCCGTCACTGCATCGCATTTCCATCAGACAGTGCATCTCATTTCACTCAGTCACTGCATCCCATTTCCCTCAGTCACGGCATCCCATTTCCCTCAGTCACTGCATCCCATGTCCCTCAGTCACTGCTTCCCATGTCCCTCAGTCACTGCTTCCCATTTCACTCAGTCACTGCATCCCATTTCACTCAGTCACTGCATCCCATTTCACTCAATCACTGCATCCCATTTCACTCAGTCACTGCATCCCATTTCCTTCAGTCACTGCATCTCCTTCACCACAGTCACTGCATCCCATTTCACGCAGTCACTGCATCGTATTTTACTCAGTCACTGCATCCCATTTCACTCAATCAGTGCATCTCCTTCACGCAGTCACTGCATCCCGTTTCCATCAGTCACTGTTTCTCTTATCTCACAAACGCTGCATTCAATTTCCCACACTCACTGCATCCCATTTCCCATCGTCACAGCATCTCCTTTCCCTCAGTCTCTGCATCGCAATTCACTCAGTGATTGCATCCCATTTCCCTCAGTCACTGCATCACATTTCCGTCAGTCACTGCATCCCATTTCCCTCAGTCACTGCATCCCATTTCCCTCAGTCACTGCATCACATTTCCTTCAGACACTGCAGCTCATGTCACTCTGTCACTGCATCCAATTTCCATCAGTCACTGCATCCCATTTCACCCAGTCACTGCATCCCATTGCACTCACTGATGCATCCCATTTCAAGCAGTCACTGCATCACATTTCCATCAGTCACTGTTTCCCGTATCCAACAGACGATGAATTCAATTTCCCACACTCACTGCATCCCATTTCCCTCAGTCACTGCATCACATTTCCTTCAGACACTGCAGCTCATGTCACTCTGTCACTGCATCCCATTTCACGCAGTCACTGCATCCCATTTCACGCAGTCACTGCATCCCATTTCACGCAGTCACTGCATCCCATTTCACGCAGTCACTGCATCCCATTTCACGCAGTCACTGCATCCCATTTCACGCAGTCACTGCATCCCATTTCACTCAGTCACTGCATCCCATTTCACTCAGTCACTGCATCTCCTTCACCACAGTCACTGCATCCCATTTTCATCACTCACTGTTCTCCGTATCTCACAGACGCTGCTTTCAATTTCCCACACTCACTGCATCCCATTTCCCATAGTCACAGCATCTCCTTTCCCTCAGTCTCTGCATCGCATTTCACTCAGTGATTGCATCCTACTTCCCAAAAATACTGAATCCCTTTTCCCTCAGTCACTGCATCTCATTTCACTCAGTCCCTGCATCCCATTCAACTCAGTGATGCATCACATTTCACTCAGAGACAGCAGCAGATTTCACTCAGTGACTGCAGCCCATTTCTCTCAGTCACTGCATCCCATTACACTCAGTCACTGCATCCCATTACACTCAGTCACTGCATCCCATTACACTCAGTCACTGCATCCCATTAACTTCAGTCGCAGGATCCCATTTCCAACAGACACTGCATCTCATTTCCCTCAGTCACTGCATCCCATTTCACTCAGTCACTGCATCCCATTTCACTCACTGACTGCAGCCCATTTCACTCACTGACTGCAGCCCATTTCACTCAGTGACTGCATCCCATTTCACTCAGTCACTGCATCTCCTTCACCACAGTCACTGCATCCCATTTCCAACAGTCCCTGCAGCCCATTTCACTCAGTCACTGCATCGCATTTCACTCAGTCACTGCGTCACATTTCACTCAATCACTGCATCACATTTCACACAATCACTGCATTCCCATGTCCCACAGTCACTGCATCCCATTTTCATCAGTCACTGTTTCCCGTATTTCTCAGACCCTGCATTAAATTTCCCACACTCACTGCATCCCATTCCCCTCAGTCACTGCATCCCATTTCCCTCAGTCACTGCATCCCATTTCACTCAGTCACTGCATCCCATTTCACTCAGTCACTGCATCCCATTTCACGCAGTCACTGAATCGTATTTTACTCAGTCACTGCATCCCATTTCACTCAATCACTGCATCTCCTTCACCATAGTCACTGCATCCCGTTTCCATCAGTCACTGATCCCCGTATCTCACAGACGCTGCATTCAATTTCTGACACTCACTGCATCCCATTTCCCATCGTGGCAGCATCTCCTTTCCCTCAGTCTCTGCATCGCAATTCACTCAGTGATTGCATCCCATTTCCCTCAGTCACTGCATCCCATTTCCCTCAGTCACTGCATCCCATGTCCGTGTGTCACTGCATCCCATGTCCCTCAGTCACTGCATCCCATGTCCCTCAGTCACTGCTTCCCATTTCACTCAGTCACTGCATCTCATTTCACTCAGTCACTGCATCCCATTTCACTCAGCCACTTCATCCTATTTCACTCAGTGACTGCATCACAGTTCACTCAGTGACTGAATCACAGTACACTCAGTGAGTGCATCATATTTCACTCAGTGACGGAATCACATTTCACTCAGTGACGGAATCACATTTCACTGAGTCACTGCGTCGCATTTCACTGAGTCACTGCATCCCTTTTCCCTCAGTCACTGCATCCCATTTCACTCTGTCACTGCATCCCTTTTCCCTCAGTCACTGCATCCCATTTCACTCTGTCACTGCATCCACTTTCACTCTGTCACTGCATCAGAGTTCACTCTGTCACTGCATCCCATTTCACGCAGTCACTGCATCCCATTTCACACAGTCACTGCATCCCATTTCACACAGTCACTGCATCCCATTTCACACAGTCACTGCATCCCATTTCACACAGTCACTGCATCCCATTTCACACAGTCACTGCATCCCATTTCAGTCAGTCAGTGCATCCCATTTCACTCAATCACTGCATCTCCTTCACCATAGTCACTGCATCCCATTTTCATCTCTCACTGTTCCCCGTATATCACAGACGCTGCATTCAATTTCCCACACTCACTGCATCCCATTTCCCATCGTGGCAGCATCTCCTTTCCCTCAGTCTCTGCATCGCATTTCACTCAGTGATTGCATCCCATTTCCCTCAGTCACTGCATCCCAATTCCCTCAGTCACTGCATCCCATGTCCGTGCGTCACTGCATCCCATGTCCGTGTGTCACTGCATCCCATGTCTCTCAGTCACTGCATCTCATGTCCTTCAGTCACTGCATCTCATGTCCCTCAGTCACTGCATCCCATGTCCCTCAGTCACTGCATCCCATGTCCCTCAGTCACTGCATCCCATTTCACTCAGTCAGTGCGGCCCTTTTCGGTCAGGCACTGTATCCCATTTCCCTCAGTCACTGCACCCAAAGCCCGCTCGGGCACTGATTCCCTATTAACTCAGTCACTCCTTCCCAGTACCTCCGTCACTGCATCGCATTTCCATCAGACAGTGCATCTCATTTCACTCAGTCACTGCATCCCATTTCCCTCAGTCACGGCATCCCATTTCCCTCAGTCACTGCATCCCATTTCCCTCAGTCACTGCATCCCATGTCCCTCAGTCACTGCTTCCCATGTCCCTCAGTCACTGCTTCCCATTTCACTCAGTCACTGCATCCCATTTCACTCAGTCACTGCATCCCATTTCACTCAATCACTGCATCCCATTTCACTCAGTCACTGCATCCCATTTCCTTCAGTCACTGCATCTCCTTCACCACAGTCACTGCATCCCATTTCACGCAGTCACTGCATCGTATTTTACTCAGTCACTGCATCCCATTTCACTCAATCAGTGCATCTCCTTCACGCAGTCACTGCATCCCGTTTCCATCAGTCACTGTTTCTCTTATCTCACAAACGCTGCATTCAATTTCCCACACTCACTGCATCCCATTTCCCATCGTCACAGCATCTCCTTTCCCTCAGTCTCTGCATCGCAATTCACTCAGTGATTGCATCCCATTTCCCTCAGTCACTGCATCCCATTTCCGTCAGTCACTGCATCCCATTTCCCTCAGTCACTGCATCACATTTCCTTCAGACACTGCAGCTCATGTCACTCTGTCACTGCATCCAATTTCCATCAGTCACTGCATCCCATTTCACCCAGTCACTGCATCCCATTGCACTCACTGATGCATCCCATTTCAAGCAGTCACTGCATCACATTTCCATCAGTCACTGTTTCCCGTATCCAACAGACGATGAATTCAATTTCCCACACTCACTGCATCCCATTTCCCTCAGTCACTGCATCACATTTCCTTCAGACACTGCAGCTCATGTCACTCTGTCACTGCATCCAATTTCCATCAGTCACTGCATCCCATTTCACGTAGTCACTGCATCCCATTTCACGCAGTCACTGCATCCCATTTCACGCAGTCACTGCATCCCATTTCACGCAGTCACTGCATCCCATTTCAGTCAGTCACTGCATCTCCTTCACCACAGTCACTGCATCCCATTTTCATCACTCACTGTTCTCCGTATCTCACAGACGCTGCTTTCAATTTCCCACACTCACTGCATCCCATTTCCCATAGTCACAGCATCTCCTTTCCCTCAGTCTCTGCATCGCATTTCACTCAGTGATTGCATCCTACTTCCCAAAAATACTGAATCCCTTTTCCCTCAGTCACTGCATCTCATTTCACTCAGTCCCTGCATCCCATTCAACTCAGTGATGCATCACATTTCACTCAGAGACAGCAGCAGATTTCACTCAGTGACTGCAGCCCATTTCTCTCAGTCACTGTATCACATTTCACTCAGTCACTGCATCCCATTTCACTCAGTCACTGCATCCCACATCCCATTGTCACAACATCTCCTTTCCCACAGTCTCTGCATCTCATTTCAATCAGTGATTGCATCCTACTTCCCAAAAATAGTGCATCCCATTTCGCTCAATCACTGCATCTCATTTCACTCGGCCACTGCATCCCATTTCACTCAGCCATTGCATCCCATTTCACTCAGTGAGTGCATCACAGTACACTCAGTGAGTGCATCACAGTACACTCAGTGAGTGCATCACACTTCACTCAGTGAGTGCATCACACTTCACTCAGTGAGTGCATCACACTTCACTCAGTGAGTGCATCACACTTCACTCAGTGAGTGCATCACACTTCACTCAGTGAGTGCATCACACTTCACTCAGTGAGTGCATCACACTTCACTCAGTGAGTGCATCACACTTCACTCAGTGAGTGCATCACACTTCACTCAGTGAGTGCATCACACTTCACTCAGTGAGTGCATCACACTTCACTCAGTGAGTGCATCACACTTCACTCAGTGAGTGCATCACACTTCACTCAGTGAGTGCATCACACTTCACTCAGTGAGTGCATCACACTTCACTCAGTGAGTGCATCACACTTCACTCAGTGAGTGCATCACACTTCACTCAGTGAGTGCATCACACTTCACTCAGTGAGTGCATCACACTTCACTCAGTGAGTGCATCACACTTCACTCAGTGAGTGCATCACACTTCACTCAGTGAGTGCATCACACTTCACTCAGTGAGTGCATCACACTTCACTCAGTGAGTGCATCACACTTCACTCAGTGAGTGCATCACACTTCACTCAGTGACGGAATCACACTTCACTCAGTGACGGAATCACACTTCACTCAGTGACGGAATCACACTTCACTCAGTGACGGAATCACACTTCACTCAGTGACGGAATCACACTTCACTCAGTGACGGAATCACACTTCACTGAGTCACTGCGTCCCATTTCACGCAGTCACTGCATCCCATTTCACGCAGTCATTGCATCCCATTTCACGCAGTCATTGCATCCCATTTCACACAGTCACTGCATCACATTTCACTCAGTCACTGCATCACATTTCACTCAGTCACTGCATCACATTTCACTCAGTCACTGCATCACATTTCACTCAGTCACTGCATCACATTTCACTCAGTCACTGCATCCCAATTCACTCCATCACTGCATCTCCTTCTCCACAGTCACAGCATCCCATTTCCATCAGTCACTGGTTCCCGTATCTCACAGACACTGCATTCAATTTCCGACACTCACTGTATCCCATTTCCCAAAGACACAGCATCTCCTTTCCCACTGTCTCTGCATCTCATTATAATCAGTGATTGCATCCGACTTCCCAAAAATAGTGCATCCCATTTCACTCAGACACTGCATCCCATCTCACTCAGTCACTGCATCCCATTTCCCTCAGTCACGGCATTCCATTTCCCTCAGTCGCTGGATCCCATTTTTCTCAGTCACTGCATCCCGTTTCTCACTGATGCTGCATTCAATTTCCGTCAGTCACTGCATCCCATTTCCCTCATTCACTACATCTCCTTCACCACAGTCACTGAATCCCATTTCCAACAGTCACTGTTTCCCGTATCTCACAGACGATGCATTCAATTTTCAACACACACTGCATCCCATTTCCCATCGTCACAGCATCTCCTTTCCCTCAGTCTCTGCATCGCATTTCACTCAGTGATTGCATCCTACTTCCTACAAATACTGCATCTCATTTCCCTCAGTCACTGCATCCTATTTCCTTCAGTTACTGCATCACCTTTCCAACAGTCACTGCATCTCATTTCACTCATTCACTGTATCCCATTTCACGCAGTCACTGAATCACATTTCCATCAGTCACTGCATCCCAGTTCACTCAGTCTCGGCATCTCATTTCCCTCAGTCACTGCATCCCATTTCCCTCAGTCACTGCATCCCATGTCCCTCAGTCACTGCATCCCACGTCCCTCATTCACTGCATCCCACATCCCTCAGTCACTGCATCCCATTTCACTCAGTCACTGCATCCCATTCCCCACAGTCACTGCATCCCATTCCCCACAGTCACTGCATCCCATTCCCCACAGACACGGCATCCCATTCACTTGAGTCGCAGCATCCCATTTCAAACATACACTGCATCTCCTTTCCCTCAGTCACTGCATCCCTATTCACACAGTCACTGCATCCCAGTTCACAAAGCCACTGCACCCCATTTCACACAGCCACTGCATCCCATTTCACACAGCCACTGCATCACATTTCACACAGCCACTGCATCACATTTCACTCAATGCTTCACTTTACACTCAGTCAGAGCATTCCATTCCCATCCGTCACCGCGTCCCATTTCCTCAGACACTGCATCTCCTTTCCACAGTCATGGCAATCCCATTTCACTCAGTCACTGCATCCCATTTCACAGAGTCACTGTATCTCCTTTCCATCAGTCACTGCGTCCCATTTCACTCAGTCACTGCATCACATTTCCCTCAGTCACTGCATCACATTTCCCTCAGTCACTGCATCACATTCCCCTCAGTCACTGCATCACATTCCCCTCAGTCACTGCATCACATTCCCCTCAGTCACTGCATCACATTCCCCTCAGTCACTGCATCCCATTGTCGTAAGTCACTGCATCCCATTGCCCTCAGTCACTGCATCCCATTGCCCTCAGTCACTGCATCCCATTGTCCTCAGTCACTGCATCCCATTGTCCTCATTCACTGCATCCCATTGTCCTCATTCACTGCATCCGATTCCCCTCAGTCACTGCATCCCATTTCACTCAGTCACTGCATCCCATTAACCTCAGTCACTGTATCCCATTTCACTCAGTCACTGCTTCCCATTTCACTCAGTCACTGCATCCCATTACCCTCAGTCGCAGGATCCCATTTCCAACAGACACTGCATCCCATTTCCGTCAGTCACGGCATCCCATTTCCCTCAGTCACTGCATACCATTTCCATCAGTCACTGCATCCCATTTCTCTCAGTCACTGCATCCCATTTCCTCAGTCACTGAATCTCCTTTCCACAGTCATGGCAATCCCATTTCACTCAGTCACTGCATCCCATTTCAGTCAGTCACTGCATCCCATTTCACTCAGTCACTGCATCTCCTTCACCACAGTCAGTGCGTCCCATTTCACTTAGTCAGTGCGTCCCATTTCACTTCGTCACTGCGTCCCATTTCCATCAATCACTGCATCCCATTTCCCAGTCACTGCATCCCATTTCCCTCAGTCACTGCATCCCATTTCCCTCAGTCACTGCATCCCATTGTCCTCAGTCACTGCATCCCATTACCCTCAGTCACTGCATCCCATTACACTCAGTCACTGCATCCCATTACACTCAGTCACTGCATCCCATTACACTCAGTCACTGCATCCCATTACACTCAGTCACTGCATCCCATTAACTTCAGTCGCAGGATCCCATTTCCAACAGATACTGCATCTCATTTCCCTCAGTCACTGCATCCCATTTCCCTCAGTCACTGCATCCCATTTCACTCAGTCACTGCATCCCATTTCACTCACTGACAGCAGCCCATTTCACTCACTGACTGCAGCCCATTTCACTCAGTGACTGCATCCCATTTCACTCAGTGACTGCATCCCATTTCACTCAGTGACTGAATCACATTTCACTCAGTCACTGCATCTCCTTCACCACAGTCACTGCATCCCATTTCCAACAGTCCCTGCAGCCCATTTCACTCAGTCACTGCATCGCATTTCACTCAGTCACTGCGTCACATTTCACACAATCACTGCATCACATTTCACACAATCACTGCATTCCCATGTCCCACAGTCACTGCATCCCATTTTCATCAGTCACTGTTTCCCGTATTTCTCAGACCCTGCATTAAATTTCCCACACTCACTGCATCCCATTCCCCTCAGTCACTGCATCCCATTTCACTCAGTCACTGCATCCCATTTCACTCAGTCACTGCATCCCATTTCACTCAGTCACTGCAACACATTTCACTCACTGACTGCATCCCATTTCACTCAGTGACTGAATCCCATTTCACTCAGTCACTGCATCCCATTTCAAACAGTCACTGCATCCCATTTCATTCAGCCTCTGCATCACATTTAACTCAGTCAGTGCATCCCATTTCACTCAATCACTGCATCCCATTTCACTCAATCATTGCATCTCCTTCACCAGAGTCACTGCATCCCATTTCCAACAGTCACTGTTTCCCCTATCTCACAGACGCTGCATTCAATTTCCCACACTCACTGCATCCCATTTCCCACAGTCACAGCATCTCCATTCCCTCAGTCTCTGCATCGCATTTCACTCAGTCGATGCATCCCATGTCCCTCAGTCGATGCATCCCATGTCCCTCAGTCACTACATCCCATGTCCCTCAGTCACTACATCCCATGTCCCTCAGTCACTGCATCCCATGTCCCTCAGTCACTGCATCCCATTTCCCTCAGTCACCGCATATCATTTCCCTCAGTCACCGCATATCATTTCCCTCAGTCACCGCAGCCCATTGTCCTCACTCACTGCATCCCATTGTCCTCATTCACTGCATCCGATTCCCCTCAGTCACTGCATCCCATTTCACTCAGTCACTGCATCCCATTACCCTCAGTCACTGCATCCCATTTCACTCAGTCACTGCATCCCATTTCACTCAGTCACTGCATCCCATTTCACTCAGTCACTGCATCCCATTTCACTCAGTCACTGCATCCCATTTCACTCAGTCACTGCATCCCATTTCACTCAGTCACTGCATCCCATTACCCTCAGTCACTGCATCCCATTACCCTCAGTCACTGCATCCCATTACCTTCAGTCGCAGGATCCCATTTCCAACAGACATGGCATCCCATTTCCGTCAGTCACTGCAACCCATCTCCCTCAGTCACTGCACTCCAAGTCCCTCAGTCACTGCATCCCATGTCCCTCAGTCACTGCATCCCATGTCCCTCAGTCACTGCATCCCATGTCCCTCAGTCACTGCATCCGATTGTCTCAGTCACTGCATCCCATTTCACTCAGTCACTGCATCCCATTTCACTCAGTCACTGCAACACATTTCCATCAGTCACTGTTTCCCGTATCCAACAGACGATGAATTCAATTTCCCACACTCACTGCATCCCATTTCCCTCAGTCACTGCATCCCATTTCCCTCAGTCACAGCATCACATTTCCTTCAGACACTGCAGCTCATGTCACTCTGTCACTGCATCCAATTTCCATCAGTCACTGCATCCCATTTCACGCAGTCACTGCATCCCATTTCACGCAGTCACTGCATCCCATTTCACGCAGTCACTGCATCCCATTTCACGCAGTCACTGCATCCCATTTCACGCAGTCACTGCATCCCATTTCACGCAGTCACTGCATCCCATTTCACTCAGTCACTGCATCTCCTTCACCACAGTCACTGCATCCCATTTTCATCACTCACTGTTCTCCGTATCTCACAGACGCTGCTTTCAATTTCCCACACTCACTGCATCCCATTTCCCACAGTCACAGCATCTCCTTTCCCTCAGTCTCTGCATCGCATTTCACTCAGTGATTGCATCCTACTTCCCAAAAATACTGAATCCCTTTTCCCTCAGTCACTGCATCTCATTTCACTCAGTCCCTGCATCCCATTCAACTCAGTGATGCATCACATTTCACTCAGAGACAGCAACAGATTTCACTCAGTGACTGCAGCCCATTTCTCTCAGTCACTGTATCACATTTCTCTCAGTCACTGTATCACATTTCACTCAGTCACTGCATCCCATTTCACTCAGTCACTGCATCCCATTTCCCATTGTCACAACATCTCCTTTCCCACAGTCTCTGCATCTCATTTCAATCAGTGATTGCATCCTACTTCCCAAAAATAGTGCATCCCATTTCGCTCAATCACTGCATCTCATTTCACTCGGTCACTGCATCCCATTTCCCTTAGTCACTGCATCCCAATTCCCTCAGGTCACTGCATCCCATGTCCGTGTGTCACTGCATCCCATGTCCCTCATTCACTGCATCCCATTTCCCTCAGTCACGGCATCCCATGTCCATCAGTCACGGCATCCCATGTCCCTCAGTCACGGCATCCCATGTCCCTCAGTCACTGCATCCCATGTCCCTCAGTCACTGCATCCCATGTCCCTCAGTCACTGCATCCCATGTCCCTCAGTCACTGCATCCCATGTCCCTCAGTCACTGCATCCCATTTCACTCAGTCACTGCATCGTATTTCACTCAGTCACTGCATCTCATTTCACTCAGCCATTGCATCCCATTTCACTCAGTGACTGCATCACAGTTCACTCAGTGACTGAATCACAGTACACTCAGTGAGTGCATCATATTTCACTCAGTGACGGAATCACACTTCACTCAGTGACGGAATCACACTTCACTCAGTGACGGAATCACACTTCACTCAGTGACGGAATCACACTTCACTGAGTCACTGCGTCCCATTTCACGCAGTCACTGCATCCCATTTCACGCAGTCATTGCATCCCATTTCACTCAGTCACTGCATCACATTTCACTCAGTCACTGCATCACATTTCACTCAGTCACTGCATCACATTTCACTCAGTCACTGCATCCCAATTCACTCCATCACTGCATCTCCTTCTCCACAGTCACAGCATCCCATTTCCATCAGTCACTGGTTCCCGTATCTCACAGACACTGCATTCAATTTCCGACACTCACTGTATCCCATTTCCCAAAGACACAGCATCTCCTTTCCCACAGTCTCTGCATCTCATTATAATCAGTGATTGCATCCAACTTCCCAAAAATAGTGCATCCCATTTCGCTCAGTCACTGCATCTCATTTCACTCGGTCACTGCATCCCATTTCCCTCAGTCACTGCATCCCATTTCCCTCAGTCACTGCATCTCAATTCCGTCAGTTACTGCATCATACTTCCATCAAACAATGCATCTCATTTCACTCAGTCACTGCAGCTCATGTCACTCTGTCACTGCATCCAATTTCCATCAGTCAGTGCATCTCATTTCACTCATTCACTGTATCGCATTTCACTCAGTCAGTGCATCGCATTTCCATCTGTCACTGCATCCCATTTCCGTCAGTCACTGCATCCCATTTCACTCAGTGATGCATCCCATTTCACTCAGTCACTGCATCCCACTGCACTCAGTCACTGCATCCCACTGCACTCAGTCACTGCATCCCACTGCACTCAGTCACTGCATCCCATTGCACTCAGTCACTGCATCCCATTGCACTCAGTCACT